>NC_035441.2:180230886-180523386 GCF_002127325.2 Helianthus annuus
GCGGCACTGAGCGAAACAGATTGTTCAGAAGTTTCCACAACAACTATCATACAATTCAGTATATAACACGTCCCATACCGTGTCCCAAACAATAACAAGTTATCATAGAAATCAACTAAACAATATGGGAACTGTTCCGACAACTCAGATTCTTAATTATTACAGACCGAGTTAAATATGTTTTAAGACTTCTAGACGGCTAACTGTAGATCTTACTGACTACAGGTGCCAGTACAAGATCTACAGATAATTATGGCCCTGGAGCAGTATGTGGACACTGTCCTAAGGTCACAGGCTCCTAGAAGCTTATTATTGCCTCGCTTCCCTAGCACGCTAGTAGCTTAAACACCTGTCACATACGTTAAAATAAAAAGTCAATACATATAATGTAAAGGTGAGTACACAAGTTTGATATAGCATATAAAGTTCGAAAAGTTTACGCATAACCAAGCACGTACACAAGGGCAAACGATGCATGTAAATTATCAACATGGGACCATCGATACCAACGACTTCGAGTTGACTGTCCGAGACAGTTCGCAATACATGATTACCACTGTAATCCATGCAAGTATTTGTCCTTAGCAACCCCCGTGTGAACGGGTGCTGAGTCCAAAACTATAGTACTACGTTGCTAAAGCAGGCAGATAGCACTCCACGTGTAAACATAATAAACAGCAATCATTTAGTCAAGTAATACATGCAAGTAGGTTAGCGTTCAAATAGTTTGTGTCGTTCGTGAATTTGATAGATTACGTATGTAACACCCAAAAGTGCTGAAAGCAAAAGGGATCGAGTATACTCACAGTGGTTGTTGTGATTGAAAGGAGCACTGAGAATAGGTTAGCCTGAATAGTTCGATAACAATACAATGAGTAATGCGGAAAAAGTAAACAGTGGAAATTGGATCGGATAGACCATTCGATCGGACGGCTGTTCGATCGAGTGGCTGTTCGATTGGGTTAAAGTCCGTCGAACGTCCCGTTCGATCGGCCGGCTGGCTCGATCGGCTGGTTCTTTCAAGTGGATTGTTTCTTCCTTGATGTGAAGGATGTGTTTGTGTATGATGTTTGTACTACCTTTCAAGTTGGCCGATCGAACAGTCCGTTCGATCGGTTGGTCCAACCGATCGGTTAGCAGTTGAGGTTTGGCAAAGTGTCACTCGATCGGGTGGCATGCTCGATCGGGTGGCATTCCAATGTTTCGAAAAAAGTTAAGTGTTGAAGTGTAGTATCTCATGATTCGAGCCAGTAAATGTTCAATCGAGTGGCGTAGTCGATCGAACAGTACCTCGTCAATACTACACTTTTGTGAGTTGGTGGGTCTAAGTGCTAGTCGATCGGTTAGCCTAACCGATCGGCTGGCGTAGTCGTTCGGTTGGGCTGTTCGATCGAACAGCCTAGCCGTCGGCCAGCTTCTCGATTCGGTTAACCTATCACTTAACACTTGGTTATTCCCGTTACTTGGTGTGATTTGGAGATAGGTTGACTACGAGTTGAACCACAAAACTGAAGTCCCCACTTAGCCCACTGACTCGAGCAGGAATCACCCAAACTCGGTCAGAGACGGTTTGGAACCTAAGTTTAACGTTTAACCCGAAATCGGTATATCTCTCGGTAGAACCCGAATCTTGAACCATGTGTTTGTTTAGATTGATTTGTAAATCGGTTCAAGTCTCGTTTTCACCTTTTTGAGTGTAAAAGAGTTGAAAGATAGATGAAAACCCATCTTCCAATCCTTTTCCACCGTGAAATGTTAAGATCTTTGGTAGATTTTAGGTTGTTTATGTGGAAATCGGTTAGATCTAAGCTATTCATGGTGGAATGATGTCAAAACTTAGTGTTCTTGAAGAACACCATGATGACATCACCCAAGAACACCTAGATCTTGGTGATTTCACGGTTGGAATTCAGATTTTGAAAGATAGAAAGATGGAGAATCGATTAATGAACAAAAACGTACAAAGATTGGAGTGAAATACTTACCGGTTTGAGAGAAATCTGAGATTTAGTGAGAAAAAGAGGCTGGTCGGTCAGAGCTTTTCCAAAAGTGGAAAGTTTGACAAGGACAGCCCTATTTATAGGCTTCCAAAAGAGGAAAGGGTCAGCTGATCGAACAGCATCCCTGATCGAGCGGCTGCCCGATCGAACAGCCTGTTCGATCGGCTAGCCTGTTCGATCAGGTTGCCCTGTTCGATCGGCTAGCCTGTTCGATCAGGTTGCCCTGTTCGATCGGCTTGCCTGGTTTTGAGTGTTTCGCGACGATTTTTGATATTTCGACTTCGATGAATGATGATTTGAGAATGATAGAATTCCTAATCAAATTACTTTTAGTCTCAACTACTATATCTAACATACGAGCATCCTTACAACCATTTCGGGTTCGATTTCCATTGAGTTTGATTCACCTTTGAGTCTTGTTTGATTTGATTGATTCACCACACCTTTTAACATAAAATAAGCATGCACAAGTAACACGTAAGGCACACACACACGTATAAAAGCATTAAAATTATCCACACTTGAGTTCGATGATTGATTTGATTAGCTTGATTATTGATTGACTAGCTTTATTGCATTGTTACTTCCTATCATTCACAGTCGGTCGTTGATTCGCAGTTCGATTATCGGCCGATTAGTTTGATTATACAACACTTACTCCAAATAATATGAAAATCAAAGTGAAACTAAAATGAAATTAATCTTTATTGATCTTTAATTCCAATAACAGTCAACTCTTGACTTTGACTTTGACTTTAGGAAAACACGGGGTGTTACAGTCTCCCCTCCTTTAGGGAATTTCGTCCCGAAATTAGGCCGAGAACCGTACATCGCCGTGTGATTTTACCAATTTGATGCTTCAGATCTATCTGAATAACTGCGGGTACTTGGCCTTCATGTCACTTTCGAGTTCCCAAGTGAACTCCGCGCCTCGTTTGCCTTCCCATCGTACTTTTACAATAGGAATGCGAGAGCGTCTGAGTTGCTTGGTCTGTCGGTCCATGATTTCGACAGGCTTTTCCACGAAGTGTAGCGTCTCATTGACCTGAAGATCGTCGAGTGGTATTATTGCGTCGTGGTCGGCTACGCATTTTCGAAGGTTTGAAATATGGAAAGTCGGGTGGACATTGCTGAGTTCCTCCGGTAATTCGAGTTTGTAGGCAACTTTACCGATCCTTTCCAGAATCTTAAAAGGTCCAACAAATCGAGGCGCAAGTTTCCCTCTTTTGCCGAATCGGACTACTCCCTTCCAAGGTGATACCTTTAGGAGGACGTAGTCGCCAACTGCAAATTCGCGGGGCTTGCGTCGTTTATCGGCGTACATCTTTTGTCTGTCCCGGGCCTTCACCAAGTTTTCCCTTATCTGGTGGATCTTGTCAGTCGTTTCTTGCAGAATCTCGGGCCCAGTCAATTGTGAATGACCGACCTCGTGCCATACAATAGGCGAGCGACATCTCCTACCATACAAGGCTTCGAAAGGTGCCATTTCGATGCTGGAGTGATAGCTATTATTGTACGAAAATTCGACCAACGGTAGGTGTTTGCTCCAACTACCACCAAAATCGATAACACACGCACGGAGCATGTCTTCAATAGTACGAATCGTTCTTTCAGTCTGCCCGTCGGTTTGCGGGTGGAATGCGGTACTCAAATTCAGCGTCGTACCAAGAGCTGCTTGAAAAGTTTCCCACAATCTCGATGTAAACCGAGCATCGCGATCAGAAATGATGTCTCGAGGCGTACCATGATTCTTAATGATCTCGTCGGTGTAGATTTGGGCTAACTTGGCCACCTTATAGTCTTCTCGTATTGGCAGAAAGTGGGCTGATTTGGTTAGACGGTCGACTATAACCCAAATACTGTCGTGACCTGATGGCGTGGTCGGAAGCTTAGTTATGAAATCCATAGCTATGCTTTCCCACTTCCATACGGGTATCGGCGGTTGTTCGAGTAAGCCTGAAGGTCTTTGGTGTTCAGCCTTGACTCTTGCACAAGTTAAACAGCTACCAACATATAGAGCAATATCCCTTTTCATCCCAGGCCACCAGTACTTGTAGCGAAGGTCCTGGTACATTTTGTCCGCACCGGGATGAATGGAATATCGGGATTTGTGGGCTTCGTTCATGATGACCTTTCGCAAATCTGTCCTCCTCGGAACCCAGATTCGGTCCAGATAATAGAATATCCCGTTGGCTTTGCTCACGAGCTGAGTTCCATCGTGATAGATTCGTTCTTTCTTCAGCGTACGCTCGTTAAAGCAGGCGTGTTGTGCTTCGCGGATGAGAGCTTCGAGGTTATACTGAGCCTGGATGTTTCGAACACCTATCACGTAATTCTTTCTGCTGAGGGCGTCTGCAACTACATTCGCCTTGCCTGGGTGATAACGGATCTCACAGTCGTAATCGTTGAGAAGTTCTACCCATCGGCGTTGACGCATATTGAGTTCTCTCTGGTTAAAGATATGTTGTAGGCTCTTGTGATCGGTGAAGATCGTACACCTTGTACCATACAGGTAGTGTCGCCAAATCTTTAAGGCAAAGACAACTGCGCCTAGCTCAAGGTCATGGGTTGTATAGTTCTTCTCGTGGATTTTGAGCTGTCAAGATGCGTAAGCTATAACCTTGTCTCGTTGCATGAGAACACAACCAAGTCCAAGGTTTGAAGCATCACAATAGACAACGAAGTCATCGCTTCCGTCCGGCAGTGTAAGAACTGGTGCATGGCACAGCATGTGTTTGAGGGTTTGGAAAGCAGTCTCCTGCGCGGTTCCCCACACAAAAGGCTTGTCTTTATGAGTAAGGGAGGTAAGCGGTACAGCAATCTTTGAGAACCCTTCGATGAATCGCCGGTAGTAACCAGCTAATCCGAGAAAAGAGCGAACTTCTGACGGATTCTTTGGCGTAACCCATCCCTTGACTGCCTCAATCTTTGCAGGATCAACGTGTATACCCCGACTATTCACAATGTGACCCAGAAATTGAACTTCCTCCAACCAGAACTCACACTTGGAGGACTTGGCGTAGAGTTGGTTTCCCTGAAGCAACTCGAGAACCAATCGCAAATGCTGCGCATGTTCGGCCCTCGATCTGGAATAGATCAGGACATCGTCGATAAATACAATGACGAAACGGTCTAAGAACGGTTTACACACGCGATTCATCAGATCCATAAAGACCGCGGGTGCGTTGGTCAAACCAAAAGGCATGACAACAAATTCGTAGTGACCGTATCGGGTTCGAAAAGCGGTTTTGGGTATGTCTTCCTCTTGAATCCGCAACTGATGGTAGCCTGAACGTAGATCAATCTTGGAGAAACACTGAGCACCCTGTAATTGGTCAAACAGATCATCGATTCTTGGTAAGGGGTATCGGTTCTTGATGGTCAGCTTGTTCAATTCCCGGTAATCGATGCACATCCGGAACGACCCGTCCTTCTTTTTGACGAAAAGGACTGGTGCGCCCCATGGAGAAGTGCTCGGGCGAATGAAGCCTTTTTCAAGTAACTCTTGGAGTTGGTTTGAGAGTTCTCGCATCTCAGATGGAGCGAGTCGATACGGGGCTTTGGCCACTGGGTTGGCTCCTGGAATAAGGTCGATTCGGAAGTCGATATCACGACTTGGAGGTAGTCCAGGAAGATCATCAGGGAACACCTGAGGAAATTCTCGGACAACGGGAACATCCTTGACTTCAACTTTCCTTTTCTTGTCCGTCTCTGCTACAACAATGTTGGCCAAGAAGGCTCGATATTCCTTGCGGAGATATTTGCGAGCTTGAAGACATGACATGAGCTTGAGATCTTTTGCAGTAGTTTCACCATAAACACATAGAATATCACCACTAGCTAGCACAAAACGAATCATCTTATCGGAACACACGACTTCAGCATGGTTTTCACGAAGAAAGTCCATGCCTACTATGACATCGAAACTTCCGAGCTGCATTGGAATGAGATTAATCGGGAATATATGATTGTTGAGCTCGAGAGTACAATCACGGAGCACAGAATTGACAGCAATGGTTCTTCCGGTAGCGACTTCTACTTCGAAGGGTGACGAAAGATAAGAGCGCTTACGTCTAAGAAGCTTCTCAAATTCAAATGACACAAAGCAGTTATCGGCTCCAGTATCAAACAAACATGATGCATATATACCATTCACAAGGAACGTACCATTGACCACGTTGTTATCAGCTTGAGCCTGGCGTGCGTTGATATTGAAAGTTCTGGCGTGAGCGGCTTGTTGTTGAGGCTGCTGTTGTTGTTGCTGGGGTTGTTGAGCTTCTTGTTTCACCACTCTGTTCGGGCACCGGTTTGCGAAGTGGTTAGGGTCACCACATGCAAAGCAGGTCCGAACATTGTTTGCCGGGGCCTGTGCAGCTTGAGGAGCTTGAGGAGCTTGGAGCAGGGCTTGGTTAACAGCGGCTTGAGCTTGCGTTTGACGAGGACCATAGCGGCAATTCGCAGTGAAATGCCCGTAAACGCTGCAGTGGGCACAGTAACGGCAGGCCACACCCACCGGGTGATGATAAGAACATGTAGCACAGAGTGGGTGGGGGCCGGTGTACGCACGCTTAGCCGGCGGCGCATTGATCACTGGCGCAGTGCGCTGTGGTTGTTGCTGTTGTGGCGGTACTGACTGAAGAGGAGCAGCATTGGTTGCGGCGGCGCAACTCTTGTTCTTCTTTCTTCTTCTCGAGGACTTGGAGGCTTGAGCAGTAGGGTTGTCGGTTGATGCGGTAGTAACTTGATGCAACGACTTGGATGGCTTATCCCAGACACCAGCCTTAACTCGCTTGTCGTTAATCTCGGCAGCGAGTAGGTAGGTTTCCTCGATTGATGCGGGTTTGGCGGCGAACACAAAATCTGCAACACAATCCGGAAGAGCACGGATGTATTTCTTGATGGTCATCTCGGGAGTCTTGACCTGGTCTGGACAGATAATGCTCAGTTGTTTGAAACGGGCGGTGAGACCAGCGTTGTCGCCCTCCTTCTGCTTGATGGTCCAGAACTCATCCTCCAACTTTTGGCGTTCGTGGGGAGGACAGAACTCGTCCAGCATGATAGCCTTCAGTTCCTCCCACGTCAGCTCGTAGGCAGCGTCGTTCCCGCGCTTATTCCTTTCGGCTGTCCACCAGTCCAATGCCCGCGACTGGAAGACACCGGTAGCATTGAGAGTTCGAAGATGATCCGGGCATCCGCTTTGACGAAGGGTAACTTCCACAGAGTCAAACCAGTGAAATAAGCCTGTAGGGCCTTCTTCACCGGTGAACTCCTTCGGTCCACATGCCTTAAATTGCTTGAAACTGAACGGAGCTTTGCTGGATTCAGTGAGGGTTCGGGATTCCTCCGACGACTTGCTGGTGTTTTCGTACACCTCACTGACAGCTTTCGCTACAGACTTTGAGATGAGCTTGGCGAGACGTCGGTCTCTCTTTTCCTGACGGGAAAGGTTTTGGCGAATTCTTGATGATGACGACATGGTCTGCAATAGACATCGCCATAGGGCTCAACACAACGAATTCGAATCTCGCACGTCTTAGTTTACTAAAGCTTAGAATCACGTCGCATCTCACGTCACGTAACACATATAAACACATAAGCACATAATCATAGAGGCACATAAGCACAGAAGCAATTAGAGCACATAAGCAATTAAGCAAATAGAGCACTCAATTTCCTAAACACGTACGC
Source organism: Helianthus annuus (assembly GCF_002127325.2). NCBI lineage: Eukaryota > Viridiplantae > Streptophyta > Magnoliopsida > Asterales > Asteraceae > Helianthus > Helianthus annuus. The sequence continues at coordinate 180,238,575 of NC_035441.2, forward strand.
ACTTTTATCACAGAGGCAAGTAATGTCATGTAATCCTCTTAACCGTACACAGCAGCACACTTAGTTTCCTAACAGCCTCTAATACGTCGAGCAGCATAGTATGGTGTAGTGTAGCATAGTATATTGGTTTCGTTTAGATCACATCAACAGGGGTTTGAATCGAGATAGGATAACAACAAAAGTCACGCAGATCGATAACAAATGAATCTTAAAACACGCAAACAGGTAAATCATATAAAATCAATGAGGCAACACTCAAAATCGGAAAATGGATTGTCTGCGGCTACTAGACTTTGACTAACCATGGCAATTTAACTATTCACAGTTGACTTGTCGTCACTTCCGACTCTAGGGGACATGTTTCTGCCTCGATTCTTGGGCATTATGCATGCGCATTCTAGGCCATACTCGTGAGTTCAGGTCGTTGGAGTCCGTCAATTGCCTTGGCGAGATAAAATAAAGTTGGAATTACTGCCAAGGTTAGGGTTTCACCCCTAGCTCAGCAATTTCTTCCTTGTTTTAAGAAAATTTAGAGGAAAGTTTTCATCAAATTACGGGTTTCAGCCCTAATTTGGTATAATTCTCCCCCGTTTGTTGATAGAAATTTGCACAAAGTAATTGGCAAAATTTGTAATTTAGGCAGGAATTCGCGGGTTTCACTCCTAATCCCGTCCAAATCACAAAATTTGGCTCGGAGTTCGGATGTAAGGAAACAACATAAAATAAGCACATAAACTTGGTCTCTTGGTTTCTAGCTATAGTCTAGGTCTCTAAGACAGCGATCCGGACTAGATCGTGTCTAACCTAATTCCCTATAGTTATGGCTCTGATACCAATCTGTCACACCCCAACCGATGGCGGAATCATCGGGGCGCGGCACTGAGCGAAACAGATTGTTCAGAAGTTTCCACAACAACTATCATACAATTCAGTTATATAACACGTCCCATACCGTGTCCCAAACAATAACAAGTTATCATAGAAATCAACTAAACAATATGGGAACTGTTCCGACAACTCAGATTCTTAATTATTACAGACCGAGTTAAATATTGTTTTAAGACTTCTAGACGGCTAACTGTAGATCTTACTGACTACAGGTGCCAGTACAAGATCTACAGATAATTATGGCCCTGGAGCAGGTATGTGGACACTGTCCTAAGGTCACAGGCTCCTAGAAGCTTATTATTGCCTCGCTTCCCTAGCACGCTAGTAGCTTAAACACCTGTCACATACGTTAAAATAAAAGTCAATACATATAATGTAAAGGTGAGTACACAAGTTTGATATAGCATATAAAGTTCGAAAAGTTTACGCATAACCAAGCACGTACACAAGGGCAAACGATGCATGTAAATTATCAACATGGGACCATCGATACCAACGACTTCGAGTTGACTGTCCGAGACAGTTCGCAATACATGATTACCACTGTAATCCATGCAAGTATTTGTCCTTAGCAACCCCCGTGTGAACGGGTGCTGAGTCCAAACTATAGTACTACGTTGCTAAAGCAGGCAGATAGCACTCCACGTGTAAACATAATAAACAGCAATCATTTAGTCAAGTAATACATGCAAGTAGGTTAGCGTTCAAATAGTTTGTGTCGTTCGTGAATTTGATAGATTACGTATGTAACACCCAAAAGTGCTGAAAGCAAAAAGGGATCGAGTATACTCACAGTGGTTGGTTGTGGATTGAAAGGAGCACTGAGAATAGGTTAGCCTGAATAGTTCGATAACAATACAATGAGTAATGCGGAAAAAGTAAACAGTGGAAATTGGATCGGATAGACCATTCGATCGGACGGCTGTTCGATCGAGTGGGCTGTTCGATTGGGTTAAAGTCCGTTCGAACGTCCCGTTCGATCGGCCGGCTGGCTCGATCGGCTGGTTCTTTCAAGTGGATTGTTTCTTCCTTTGATGTGAAGGATGTGTTTGTGTATGATGGTTTGTACTACCTTTCAAGTTGGCCGATCGAACAGTCCGTTCGATCGGTTGGTCCAACCGATCGGTTAGCAGTTGAGGTTTGGCAAAGTGTCACTCGATCGGGTGGCATGCTCGATCGGGTGGCATTCCAATGTTTCGAAAAAGTTAAGTGTTGAAGTGTAGTATCTCATGATTCGAGCAGTAAATGTTCAATCGAGTGGCGTAGTCGATCGAACAGTACCTCGTCAATACTACACTTTTGTGAGTTGGTGGGTCTAAGTGCTAGTCGATCGGTTAGCCTAACCGATCGGCTGGCGTAGTCGTTCGGTTGGGCTGTTCGATCGAACAGCCTAGCCGTTCGGCCAGCTTCTCGATTCGGTTAACCTATCACTTAACACTTGGTTATTCCCGTTACTTGGTGTGATTTGGAGATAGGTTGACTACGAGTTGAACCACAAAACTGAAGTCCCCACTTAGCCCACTGACTCGAGCAGGAATCACCCAAACTCGGTCAGAGACGGTTTGGAACCTAAGTTTAACGTTTAACCCGAAATCGGTATATCTCTCGGTAGAACCCGAATCTTGAACCATGTGTTTGTTTAGATTGATTTGTGAATCGGTTCAAGTCTCGTTTTCACCTTTTTGAGTGTAAAAGAGTTGAAAGATAGATGAAAACCCATCTTCCAATCCTTTTCCACCGTGAAATGTTAAGATCTTTGGTAGATTTTAGGTTGTTTATGTGGAAATCGGTTAGATCTAAGCTATTCATGGTGGAATGATGTCAAAACTTAGTGTTCTTGAAGAACACCATGATGACATCACCCAAGAACACCTAGATCTTGGTGATTTCACGGTTGGAATTCAGATTTTGAAAGATAGAAAGATGGAGAATCGATTAATGAACAAAAACGTACAAAGATTGGAGTGAAATACTTACCGGTTTGAGAGAAATCTGAGATTTAGTGAGAAAAAGAGGCTGGTCGGTCAGAGCTTTTCCAAAAGTGGAAAGTTTGACAAGGACAGCCCTATTTATAGGCTTCCAAAAGAGGAAAGGGTCAGCTGATCGAACAGCATCCCTGATCGAGCGGCTGCCCGATCGAACAGCCTGTTCGATCGGCTAGCCTGTTCGATCAGGTTGCCCTGTTCGATCGGCTAGCCTGTTCGATCAGGTTGCCCTGTTCGATCGGCTTGCCTGGTTTTGAGTGTTTCGCGACGATTTTTGATATTTCGACTTCGATGAATGATGATTTGAGAATGATAGAATTCCTAATCAAATTACTTTTAGTCTCAACTACTATATCTAACATACGAGCATCCTTACAACCATTTCGGGTTCGATTTCCATTGAGTTTGATTCACCTTTGAGTCTTGTTTGATTTGATTGATTCACCACACCTTTTAACATAAAATAAGCATGCACAAGTAACACGTAAGGCACACACACACGTATAAAAGCATTAAAATTATCCACACTTGAGTTCGATGATTGATTTGATTAGCTTGATTATTGATTGACTAGCTTTATTGCATTGTTACTTCCTATCATTCACAGTCGGTCGTTGATTCGCAGTTCGATTATCGTCCGATTAGTTTGATTATACAACACTTACTCCAAATAATATGAAAATCAAAGTGAAACTAAAATGAAATTAATCTTTATTGATCTTTAATTCCAATAACAGTCAACTCTTGACTTTGACTTTGACTTTAGGAAAACACGGGGTGTTACATGACCCCAACAACCCGCAACCCTCCTTCATACCTCTACAGCGTTCGGTATCACACCGAAATTTTGACGACCCTACTCCATACTTCAGAGGTCAGTTTAATCCAGCTGACTACATCCAGGAACCTTCAGGTTTTGTTCCATTAGGGCCGCAAGATCATTTCTCCGAAGATCATATGGACGAAGATACTGATCCGACAGAACCTGCTCGTGGTACGCCCATGCATCCAATAGAAGTCTCTGATGGGTCATCCTTCCATGGCACACCCTATCAGGGACCTGATAGCTTTCAAGCGTTGTTCGACCGACATGAGTGGTACTACACGCCACCTCAGCAAACATCACAACAACCGCGACATCCACAAGATCCTTCCGAGGATTCACGCTTCGTGGCAGTTACGCCACCACCTCCGCCACCGGCACAACCAGTAATGCCTGATCCGCCAAGGCGTAGGAGGACAAATGCTCGTATGTCCACACGAGGAGGAGGGGATTTCCACTTCAGCACCCCTCGACACTTTAGTAGTAGCCACTACCCGCCACTACAAGAAGAAGGACCTTCAAGTCCTGTACAGGAGGCGAACTCCGCACCAGCTGCACCAAATTCGCCACCATTTGGGTATGACCAACCCATACCTGCTTACACGGGTCCAACAGCTTACAACCCTTTCGAACCGTCATCACAAGCGCATTACAACTACAATTATGAGCACGACCCATATGTGGTGTCGGCTAGGTATAATGCACGCTATCCCGACGGAGCTCATGGGAACATGGGAATACCGGACTACTCAGCACATGGGTATCCAGCACCTCCCAGACCTCCAGTTCCGCAACAAGCGCCACAACCACGTTTCTCTCCTCCTGAGCATGAAGAGATACTCCACCGACTGGATCGTGTGGAGAAAGAGTTCGAGGAAGAGAAAAAGAGCCACCGAGGATTTCTCAAAGGCTTGGCGAACCTACTAAAGGGCAAAAAGAAGAAACGTGACCACTAGCCCTTAATAGTTGTACTAATGTAATTTCTACTTTGAAATAAGTCCCTGCGTGGACACTTATCGTATTTTAGTCCCTACTTGGACTTATCCGTTAATCCCTACAAGGACACATGTCGTGTACTAGTCCCTGTATGGACCTATCTTTTATTTAACCTTTATAAAGGTGTGTACTGTTTAAAGACCCGTTTAGGGCAATATGTGATTGTATTTGAGATTATGGAATGTATGTTATGAGTTTTGTTTTAATATGTATGAAATAAATCAAAACCATTCCTTTTAAATTGATCTGCCTAAATAAAGAATCTTAAGAGTGAAACCTAGCCTGGTATCTTTTAAGATCCGGCCAAGATGGTAAGACCCGATTAAAAGATTCAGATTCCCTGTTAACCTCTGTAAGCATGTTAACAATCACGGCAGATGTGATTCGTTAAGATCACACGCGTCATTCTTATACAATAATCCTTCTAAGGATTTCAAAGCCCAACTAAATGATTTATAAATCATGGGTTAAATCATCAATAAAGATAATCATTTATAAAACATCCATTAGTGATGTAGTGCCTACGGGCCAATTTTGTAAAACATCCATTAAGTGATGTAGTACCTACGGGCCAACCTTATTAAAACATCCATTAGTGATGTAGTGCCTATGGGCCATAATAATTGTCTTATAAGGACAAAAGACAGTGGTGGTCTATGACCCCCTGTCAGAAAGGGATAAAATAACTACGGTTCAAACCTCTATGCCTTTGATTCTCTGAAATCTCGGCTAACATTATACAAAACATCCTCGTGATTAGGCTTTACGCCGCCGATATTATTGTCATAGCTAAAATAGGATATATTCAGATCCTAAAACTAAGTGAGTAATAAGTTAATCAGATATGGTCTCTGTTACCATGATTAACAAATTGTCATAAAAGACAATCCTATAATAAAATCCTAAATAAAATTTTGTTATCTTCTGTAACAGATACAAGTTACAATGGCGGATCCCAACGGAGAAAACAACCATACAAACGAAGATGACTACGATAATGCGCAATTGCATCTGACAGGCGCACAGCTAAAGGCTCTGATTGACAACGCTGTTCAGGCAGCTCTTGATCGCCAATACACCGAGTCTCATAGCAGAACCGTATCAAAACCACCCTCCAAACCAAAGTCACAATCCAAACCACTCTCCAAACCCAAGAAAGATGACGATAATCACTCGTCCGCTGAGAATAGTATTCGTCGTGATCGAGAATATACTGATGCATCCGGTGCCAAGGGTTGCACCTACAAGTACTTCGTGTCTTGTAAACCCCGGGAATTCACAGGGGAAAAGGGTGCTGTTGATTGTATCACCTGGCTGGATGAGATGGACACTATTGTGGACATCAGTGGGTGTGCGGAGAAGGATGTGGTGAAGTTTGTGTCACAATCATTTAAGGGCGAGGCCCTAGCATGGTGGAGAGCGTTGGTACAAGCATCGGGTAAGTCTGCTCTATACAAGATGACATGGGAGGAACTTATTGCTCTCATTAAGGAAAACTACTGCCCTCAGCATGAGGTGGAGAAGATCGAGTCTGATTTTGTGTCATTGGTAATGACAAACTTGGACTGCCAGGCCTACTTGACGAGCTTCAATACGATGTCTCGCCTGGTTCCGTACCTTGTGACACCAGAGTCCAGAAGAATCGCTCGTTTCATTGGGGGATTAGAACCCGCGATAAAAGCTAGCGTGAAGGCCTCTCGGCCGACGACCTTCAGGTCAGTAACTGACCTCTCCTTGTCTCTCACTTTAGATGCTGTCCGTCTGAGGACGCTAAGGAGCAAGGAGGCAGAAAAGAGGAAACGTGAGGATGATACCTCACGAAGGTCAGGAAAGAAACACCGTGGAAACGGTGATGGCAAAAGAGGGGCGGAAGCAAAGAAAGATGGCCAAGCTGGAGAAAGGCCCAAATGCAAAATCTGCCAGAAACCCCACTCTGGGAAATGTAGGTTTGGGTCGAATTCACAGTCCCAGCCAAAGTTTTTTGCCTGTGGACTATGCAAGTCCAAGGACCATAAGACTGTGGACTGCAAGAAAATCAAGGATGCAACATGCTATGGTTGCAACGAAAAGGGGCATATTAAGAGTAACTGCCCTAAGAATGCCAGGAAGCCGGAAGAAAACAAGAAGACTAATGCGAGAGTCTTCCGTATGGATGCAAAGGAGGCTGTGCTGAACGACAATGTACTTACAGGTACTTTTCTCGTAAATAATATATTTGCAAGAGTACTTTTCGATTCTGGCGCTGATAAGTCCTTTGTAGACCAAAAATTTTGCGAACTATTGAATATGCCTATCAAAACCCTAGACGTAAAATACAAGGTAGAGTTAGCAGACGGCACGATAGAAACCGTCTCCACTGTTCTAGAGGGATGTGAAATGTCCATTAAGAACCATTCTTTTCCTCTATCTCTACTTCCCTTCAAACTGGCGGGTTTCGACATAGTTCTAGGCATGGACTGGTTATCCCGTAATCAGGCCCAAATCATTTGCAACAAAAGGCATATAGTGCTAAAGACTCCGAGTGGTGAATCGCTTACCATTCGAGAAGATACGCAGTATGGATTACCCGAGGACGTATCTATGCTCAAGGCTTCTAGATGTTTAAAAAGAGGCTGTGTCATTTACATGGCTCAGGTGATAATTGAAGAGCCCAAGCCGAAGATAGAAGAACTTCCTGTTATTTCTGAACATCCCGAGGTTTTCCCCGAAGAACTACCTAGGTTACCCCCAGATAGACAAGTGGAATTCAGAATAGATATCATTCCTGGAGCAGCTCCCATTGCTAGAGCACCCTATAGGCTTGCTCCAACAGAAATGAAGGAACTAAGGACCCAGTTGGATGAACTGTTGGCAAAAGGTTTTATCAGACCTAGTTCGTCTCCCTGGGGAGCACCTGTCCTATTTGTGAAGAAGAAGGACGGATCGATGCGTTTGTGCATTGATTATCGTGAGCTAAATAAAGTTACCATAAAGAATAGATATCCTTTACCAAGGATCGACGATCTGTTCGATCAGCTGCAAGGAGCGAGCTACTTCTCAAAGATCGACTTGAGGTCGGGCTATCATCAGCTAAAGGTCAGAGATGAAGACGTGCATAAGACAGCATTTAGGACTCGCTACGGTCACTATGAGTTCCTAGTGATGCCTTTTGGGCTCACAAATGCACCGGCTGCGTTCATGGATCTCATGAATCGCGTCTGCAAGCCGTACTTGGACAAATTTGTCATAGTCTTCATCGACGATATCCTTATATATTCAAAGAACCAAGCTGACCACGAGAAACACCTCCGTTGTATTCTCGAATTGTTGCAGCGTGAGAAACTCTACGCCAAATTCTCTAAATGCGAATTCTGGCTACGAGAGGTTCAATTTTTGGGTACGTCGTGAGTAAGCGTGGAATCCAGGTGGATCCCGCTAAGGTAGAGGCGGTCATGAATTGGCAAGAGCCAAAGACGCCTACCGAAATTCGTAGTTTCCTGGGGTTAGCAGGATACTACAGGAGATTTATTGAGAATTTTTCGAGGATTGCTGCGCCCTTGACTTCCCTAACCAAGAAGAAAGAAAAGTTCATTTGGGGCCCAAAGCAGCAGGAATCTTTCGAAGTTCTGAAGCAGAAGCTAAGCAACGCACCTGTGTTGACATTACCTGAAGGTTCAGATGAATTCGTAGTTTACTGCGATGCATCACACACAGGCATGGGGTGTGTGCTTATGCAGAAAGGCAAGGTGATTGCCTATGCTTCAAGGCAATTAAAGGTGCACGAAAAGAATTACACCACCCATGATTTGGAGTTGGGTGCCGTTGTATTTGCACTGAAACTGTGGAGGCATTATCTATACGGTATTAAATTTGTGATTTATTCTGATCACAAAAGCCTTCAACATCTGTTCAACCAGAAGGAGTTGAACATGAGGCAACGCCGTTGGATGGAAACCTTGAATGATTATGATTGTGAGATCAGGTATCATCCTGGCAAAGCGAATGTAGTCGCTGATGCCCTAAGCAGAAAAGAAAGTGTGAAACCTATTCGGATCAACGCCAAGAGCATTGAAGTCAGGAATAACTTGATTGAAAGGGTATTAGCTGCACAGCGAGGGGCTGTGTTGGAAGCTAATTATCCTAAGGAAAAGTTAGGAGTAACTGAAGAGCAGTTAACTCTTAGCAAGGATGGAATCCTTAGACTGAACGGACGAATATGGGTTCCGATTTATGGAGGGCTACGAGATGTTATCCTCCAGGAAGCCCATAGTTCCAAGTATTCGGTCCATCCTGGAGCAGATAAAATGTATCAAGACTTAAAGGCAAATTATTGGTGGATAGGCTTGAAAAAGTTTGTAGCCGCCCATGTAGCAAAGTGCTTAACTTGTGCTCAAGTCAAAGCCGAGCACCAAAAGCCGTCTGGCTTGCTACAACAGCCTGAACTTCCTGAGTGGAAGTGGGAATGCGTAACTATGGACTTCATAACCAAGTTACCCAAAACAAGGAAAGGAAACGACACAATATGGGTCATAGTCGATAGGCTGACTAAATCAGCTCATTTCCTACCCATCAAGGAGACGTATAGCTCCGATATGTTAGCCCAACTTTATGTTGATAAGATTGTAGCCTTACATGGCATACCTGTGTCTATTATCTCAGACCGAGATACTCGATACACGTCTCATTTCTGGAAGAGTTTCCAGCAATCTTTGGGCACGCGTTTGAACTTCAGTACGGCTTACCATCCACAGACGGACGGTCAGAGTGAGCGTACTATCCAAACGTTAGAAGACATGCTTCGTGCATGTGCGATCGATTTAGGTGGTAACTGGGATAAGAACCTACCCCTAATCGAATTCTCCTACAATAATAGCTACCATACCAGCATAAAGGTTGCGCCTTTCGAGGCATTATACGGTAGGAAATGTAGATCGCCTGTTTGTTGGGCGGAAGTCGGAGATGTCCAATTATCAGGACCGGAGATAGTTTTCCAGACAACGGACAAGATTGTCCAGATTCGGGAACGTCTCAAAGCTGCCCGAGATAGGCAGAAAAGCTACGCTGATCCGAAGCATAAGGATTTTCACTTCGAAGTAGGTGAAAAAGTGTTGCTTAAAGTATCACCCTGGAAGGGGGTGATGCGTTTCGGCAAGAAGGGCAAACTGAGTCCGAGATACATAGGACCTTTTGAGGTCATTGAACGTGTCGGGTCAGTTGCCTATAAATTGAATTTGCCTGAAGAGCTCAATGGAATTCACAATGTGTTCCACATCTGCAATCTCAAGAAGTGCTTCGCCGGTGAATCATTGGTGATCCCACACACAGATGTGCATATAGATGAGAGCTTGAAATTTGTGGAAAAGCCGTTGTCGATTGAAGATCGACAGGTGAAAAAGCTTCGAAGAAAGCACGTACCGATTGTAAAGGTCAAATGGGATGCCCGTAGAGGTCCCGAATACACGTGGGAAGTTGAAGCCACGATGAAAGAAAAATACCCTTATTTATTTGAGTAAATCTCAGGTCGAGATTTAGTTTAAGGGGGTGAGGATGTAACACCTCGAAATTTTGTGTCCAATAATGTGTTAACACGTGTCATTAGTTTACACGTGGCATTGATATTAAATAAAGGACTAATGTTGACAAACCTTGAAAGTATATAAATTCGAGGGTTATAAATGTCAAACAAGGGTAAATTTACTGTATAGTAACCCTAAATGATGCTCGTACCTTCAAACGAATAAATCATGGATCGTACGGAAGCGAAACGCGGAAGAAAGTGAGAGATTACAAGCTACAGGGGTTAACTGTGTCAACATGTTTAATTATACCTCTGAGTGACCCTTTAACGCTCCCGAGGCTTTGTAACAGTATTATACGCTCATTAGAATATATTGTATGAATTCCACGAAGTTCCGTTTTAAAACGAGAAAGTTATGATCAAATTCGTATGAGAAGGGTTAAAAGCGTCAACAATGAAAGTTAAGGCTTTCAGAATAATTAATAAACTAACCGGGGACTTAACAATGCGGGTAAATAACACGAGGTCCTTAGTTGTAATTAACCGAGGGCCAAACCGCAAAGTTACCCCTTCAAACCCGAAAGGTCAGGTTAATAATTACGAAAGATTTTGTTATTAATTACCAGGATTTCGTCATCATTGCAAAAGATTTAAAAATCCTGAAAAACAAACCTCTCGCGACCCGCGTTAAGTTTTGGGTTAAGTGAAGGCGGGCCGCGAGCCTTCTAATATACGCGCCTGATTTTTAAACCTCAGGCGGCCCGCGTACAAAGTGCCTGGCTCCTCCATGCGGGCCGCGTGGGACGCCCAGATGCAGAAACTTTGGATTTGCATGCCTTTTGAGCTTGTGAACGACCAAACACCCAATAAATGAGGCATGGGCGCCCCCTACTCGACCCATAACTCTCTAGGCCACCTGCCATTCATCCATGGTCACTTGTAGAGTGTGTTGTGATGATCTTAAAGCCCTTCTTGCACTATAAATAAGCACATTGTGTGCATAAGTTTATCACAACTCAAAAACACTTCTCTGGTCACTTCAAAAGCTCCCAAGTGTTCTTCTTTGTTCTCTAAGAAAGCCTAAGCTTCTGTAAGTCGTTTAGATCCTTTGTGGTTCAATTTTACTTAGTAATATAGCTAAAAATCAAACCGTCGTAACTACGGTTTGACTTCAAAATAAATCCGTAATGGCTCAGTCTTATGACGGATCAAAAGTAGTTATGAGTTGGTATTCATGTGGGTAATAAACCTCTAAAAGGGTTCCCTCTGATCACCACTCTAACTAGCTCAAATGTCGAGTCAAACGAATGCTTAAAAAGTCAACAGAAAGCTATTTTTGCGATTCTTGCATAATCTGTAATATAAATGATATGCAACCTATTTAGACACTCATAAAACATGATATTAAGCATATAAACTTGTTTACGCTCGTTTGAATCGACCATTTGCTATATTGACCCGGTTCGGAGCCGAATGTCGCAAAAGTTTGACTTTTGCTTTGACTTCAGTTCTGACCCGTTTTAGTGAAGTATAGATATGCCTTAGGACTCTCTTAGGACCAGGTTACATGATGGTATAACCCTCTGTGACCGGTTCATTGGTTGTCCGAGTCTTTTACGCATTTCCGTTAATCGCCTAAAAGTTGACCGTAACGGCCTTTTTAAAATAAAACGAGTATTTCGGACACGTGAACGGACCATAACCTTTCTTACTAAATTATAAGCATGTCCTTAAAGTTTCACGTCAATCCGAGATCTAGAATGAGAGTTATGCTAAATAGCGCATTTATAAGAAACTTTTGTAATAAACGGCGCAATTAGCATAACGCCTATCTAAACCAAGATTTCGTCACCAAAACTTTTACCCACTGTTATAAAATAATATTTTGGGATTTTTAAAGATTTTTAATAATTTTTACCTTGCTCATAACCTGCGGTTATGGCTACGGTTCGGTAAATACCGAATATGCCCTTTTTGGCCGAAACTTGAGTTCTACAAGGTCTTTTGACCCGATTCCAGTTGCTACTGATTTTAAATAATAAATAAAGTATTTTAGACTCTATAAACTGTTCGGGAAACTCAGATTTCCTGTAGAACTTGAAAAGCTCTTTAAAAGTCTTTAAAATGACCGAAAAACCCCTACGGGGCGATATATTAACTAAAACTCGTTACGGGCATCACGGAAGGTATCCTACTGATACCACAACCTCTTTAAGGCATATTGACTTAGGAAATAAGCGTAGGACTCTCATGGCTAACCGTTTCGCCTAATGCGCGCACGGTTCGGCTTATGAAACTAGTTTTCGTAAATTAGCCGATATGGGTCAAATTATATCATTATGACCCCAAAATCCAGAGTGTGAACCTTAAACCCATATAAGACAAGTCTCTGAACTTGTTGGGTCAGAATCACACTCCTTTCTCGGTTTTCGCCTTTTCGCGCGATTAAACCGTATTTATATTTCGGAACCAACCGGTCTAGGCTACGGCCAATATAAAGACCCGTTAGGATTCTAATAGGTTAATTAAAACCTTCGTTCCAGAATAGGAGCCCCAGTAAAAGCTATCTGTGACGTAATCCATTAAGGAATATACTTGCAAAGGTAAATACTTTTAACTTATTTTCCCTTATACGGGCTTGGGTTACGGTATATAAAATACCGCTTGATTGGGCATCAAATAATTCCATCGCTTAGGTGGTTAATTGAATAGTTTGATCGGCTCATTTAAACAGTCTTGTTACTTAAAAGCCTTTGGGGGGTTAATGACCGTTGTCCCGGATATCCTTGGCATCATTTTACGAAATGGCCACGACCTCGACATCTCGGTGTAGGCGTACACCCGGTATATTATGTCGACATTATTATTATTAAAAGACGTAGCCGTTGGTTTTTACACTACGGTTTTACGCAATGTGGTGTGTCTATTAATCTTTAACCCGGACAGGATCCGGGCTACTGAACGCATAAAAGGACATGTAATTCGTTCACAAGATTTTAATAATTTTCCCAAGTTATAAAAGAGTTTGTGCCTCGTGCATTCAAATCAATTTTAATAAACATTTTCAAATGTGTCAGTTGAACGTATTTACCAGTGTAAACTGACGTATTTTCCCCAAAAGATTAAGTGCAGGTACTACACGAAATTTGGCTGGTAATAGCTTCCTAGCATCACGAATAGTCTCGCAAACTTGATGCTGTATCTGACTGAACAATACTTTATTTTATTTATGATCCCCTGTGGATACAATTCGACTTCTGTAATACACTTGATATTACATTCAAAAGGTTGAATTATATTTATCTTTATGCTTCCGCTGTGCATTCATATAATTGTGTGGTTTGACTATATTGTTGCCAACTACGTCACGGTAATCCCCCACCGGTGATACACGTGGAAATCGGGGTGTGACAGCCAAACACAATCCTAAAAACAAAATGCACAAAACACCACCGAAAAAAACATAAAAAGATAAATAATTGATAGAAATAAGCGTTTTTAGGCCCGAACGATGACCCAAACCGCCGTAGGCTGTTTGCAGCAAGATGGAGCTCGTTCTCACGATTGTTACGCTTGGTCGTACGCCCAAAACGGACCCCCGTAGCCCAAGTTAGAGCCATTTTAGTGAAGCCCCATTTGTCACACAAGCTTGGCCCTCCAACTACAAGATGGCCCGCTCCTCCGCACTTGGACCCGCATCAACAAACCCCCCCCCCCCCCCCCCCCCCGGCGCGGGTAGGACTTGTGGTAAAACATATTATAAAGCTTACAATGGAGTAGCAAGTCATATCTCGGAACAACGTCGGATTTCGCCATGGCCACTACGAGCGGCGGCATGACATGCATGTTCGTAACCTTATATTTCTCCACAACGTTTAACAAGTTACTGAAATCAAATCTCTCCATAAGAACCAGCGTCTGACTAAGCGATGTAGCCCTAATCAGCATAAAACTCCAAAAACATGAAATAAAGGCAGCGAAAGCAAAGACACATGGTGAGGTTGCAGCTGAGGCGCGTTCTCGTCTTTTACGAATTTGTTATAGTGTGCATCGGAGGTAATCGCAATGAAATTCCGGTGAGTTAAACTCCACATCTTTGATACTCCCGGTTGTATCGGAGGAATACATAATCGCCGCCATATCGGACTGAATAACTTTCCGTTGAATGACGTCATAGCTTGAATTTTGCAACATTGAAACAAATTGTGGAGAATCGATGATCATCGTACCTAACGGAAACGACGTCGGTAGTTTAATAGCAACGGCGGAGGTAGTTTAATAGCAAAGGCTAAACTAATATTGTAGATATATGCATCCTTGGTTGGAAATTCATTGCCCTATTGTTCGTTTGTGTGGTGGACTAGTGGTTCTGTATCACAAGCGGACCTTAGATCTATCTTTTTCTACTCATTTTTTGAACCGGTGTTGTCGGGCCTACTTACAACACTTGGTACAACCAAAAGAGATATATCCAAGAGGATATCAACACGTATTTTGCATCGATCGAAAACCATTAAAACGAATAGTCAAATACCAATACCATTCATAACGCTCATCAACTCCAGAGACTTAGTGTTACGTTTTGTATAAGTGTTGAGATATATCTAAGAGGTTATGAACAAGATTGGACAATGAATCCCTAGGAACAATATGAACAAATTATTTGGTGTAGTCCATCAGAACAAAATAATTATGACAGTGGAAGTATTCTCTTTAAGGAACCTTATAGAACAAATGCATCTAGAACTAAATAACATATGGTTGAATAGTTGATCACAGTTTAGATGAAGCACCAGATAGAGCATGCTTAACCAACTCTCTTCTCAATATCTTTCCTGCTGGGGTCTTCGGAATTGCGTTTATAAATGCAACTTTTCTAATCTTTTTGTATGGTGATACCTGCAAACGTTAATCCTCACAGACTTACAAACTCTTCTAGATGAACAAGGTGCAAGTATTGTGGACTTATGTTTGATTTGAATGCTTAATTGTGGAATAATCATAGGTTTTCTAAAAGTTGCTAAAGCTATATAGAATCAGCCATGTAATATAGATTCAAGTATACATGCCTGTTTTGCAATAATCTCCATGATTTGGGCCTCACTGATTTTGCTTCCAGGTTTTCTCACCACGTACGCCATGGGAATCTGCCCAGCGTCTTCATCTGGATATCTGATTTTAGAATTCAATGCCACAAACGATTATCTAGAGTTGACAATTTCAATCCATTTAGTTATTAATCTGGGCTGTGTTATATGTCAAACGGGTCAAATCAAAACTTTTATTTAAAAAAGGGGAAATTCAGACAAGTTGAGAGTTGCCCATAAGTCTATTTATAAGACTTCAGCCTTCTTAGATATGGATTGTTATTGTAACTATATTAATATGATGATCGCGATTAATGCATTAAGTATATAACCTTATTTTGTTAAGGTAAAGTCCCTGGACTTTCAGAACATAGTGAATTAAGTAGGGGTGTAAACGAGCCGAGCCGAGCCCGAGCTCGGCTCGTTATGTTTTTATGAAGCTCGAGCTCGAGCTCGGCTCGGTTCGAGCCTACTTCTCTGAGCTCGAGCTCGGCTCGTGAGTAAAACCAAAAGCTCGAGCTCGGCTCGACTCGGCTCGAGCTATTTCGAGAACAACCTCAAATGAGCTAGAAGCTCAGCTCGAGCTCGTTTCAACAGCGATTAAGCGAGCCAAAGCTAGGCTCGAGCTCAGCTCACCAATGTTATCATCATCATTATTATATCATATATATAAAAAACTAAAATTTTGTTTAGGCTCGTTTGGGCTCGCGAGCCTAAACGAGCTTTGTATTTCAGGCTCGAGCTCGGGCTCGATAACTAAACAAGCTCTATTTCAGGCTCGAGCTCGGGCTCGGGCTCGTTAAGGCTCGACTCGTTCGAGCTTTTAACCGAGCCGATCACGAGTAGCTCTCGAGCCTCTGGGCTTGTTTACACCCCTAGAATTAAGGGCTTTAATTGTACGAAAAAGAAAGATTGTTTTCATTATTTTTTGAAAAGTTGAAGTATTTAATAATGCAAAAAACAAGGTGCTTTTTGGAAAAATTAATATCCAAGTACTTAATCATTAAGTTCTAGGAATTAGGTGATTATCAAGCAAATATAAAGTCCCGGGACGTGTGATCGAATTCAGCAAAAGTCCATAAGGTTTTTGCAGGCCAACCGGACCAGAACCAACGTGTACTAACTTACGGAATCACAGCAGCATCTACAACTTCTGGGATTGATTGAAGGTAGCGCTCTAGTTCAGCTGGCGGGACCTACAATGTTTTCATTGTGGTGATCAGACGGAAAAAGCCACTTGACGAAATGACAGTTGTAACCTCATAGACGCTTTGAAACAGTATGAGTTTGAACTTTGAAGCAAGATCATTACGACATTACCTGATAAGCCTTATATTTGATTAATTCTTTTAATCGATCAACAACAAAAAGGAAACCATCATAATCGAAATAACAAAGGTCACCGGTCTTTAACCACCCCTCAGTGTCCATAGCTGCAGCAGTTGCTTCCTTATCTCCAACATAACCTGTTATTCAAACATAACACTATCCGTTAACATTATTTTCAGTAATCAGTTTGAAGTTGCTTATTTGAAACTGCTTATATCGAAAGGCAATAAACAGTTGCAATAAAAAAATCCAAACACCCCCTTGAATACTGCATGCCGAAAATGCGTCACCTTTCATGATCATGGGCCCTCTTAGCCATAGTTCCCCTTGTTGCATAGGAGATAAAGCCTCACTGGTTTCAGGATCAACTATTTTGGCCTCCACATTACACGATAAACGGCCGGCAGATCCATAGTGTTCACACTCATCTGGATTGCTCATTCCTGTAACCGCTCCCCCAGTCTCTGTCATGCCGAACCCCTTCACATTGTTTAAAAAAAAAAGAAGACACATAACTGGTCAGGTTGTGTCTATTTGAACCAGCCGACTACCAGTTCGGCTGATTTCTACTCAAAGATAAGGCTAATATTAAAGAAAATTATACATTTGTCCATTATTGATATAACGATATCTTTTTCTTTAGAACGGCAAAGTGACACAGACAAAATCAATAAATCTACTGCTAAATGACCATCAATGTCTACTATGGGACCAGAATCCTCACCACTTGGGGACAATACCTTGCGACACTTCTTGGTACCACCATTCTACAAGCCCTTTGGTTGATATAATGATATCTATTCAATCGTTTCGGGCTTTTTGGTGACATATATCGACACCAAATTTTTATAATAGGCCCGACACTTGGGCCACACAAGTACAGTAGAAAAAGATTTTTTATAAAGACAATGACAAGTAACAACTAAGGGTGTGTGTTGTGGGCGTGGAAGCCATGTCACGCCGGAGGGGCGCGGGCGCCAAACACCACCATGGCGGGGCGCCAACAGTGGCGTGGGTGCATAGGGAATCCCCCCTCCCGTTGAAAAATTACTGTTTAAAAAAAAACGATTTTCTTAACCTGTTTAATAAACCAATTTTTATTAAAAAGAACACCACATTCTATTAAAAAAAATCAAATTCTACTCTCAAATTTTCTTTACTACTCTAAGAGTAAACTGCCATTTTGGTCCCTGTGGTTTGGGCACTTTTGCCATTTTAGTCCACATCTCAAACTTTTTACATATGGGTCCCTGTGGTTTGCATTTTGTTGCCATTTTAGTCTAAAATCCAAAAACCTCTATTTTGACTGTTGAAAACTGATTATTTTGTCTTTTAGTGCAGGGGCATTTTGGTCATTTTACTTTTCATTTAACATTTTCTTAATTAACATTTTGGTCATCTTCCCCAAATAAATCATCATCATCCCCAAATAAAACCCTAACTGACTCTCTCTCTTCTCTCTCTATAAACAACATAAAACCCCAAATAAATCAGCAGCAGACTGTGGCCACCATCGCCGCAACCCAACATCATCTCTCTCTCTCTCTGTAACAAACACCACCACAACCATGGCTACCACCGCCATCATCTCTCGCCGCCGAATAACCACAGATCCGTCATCCACAGATCATCACCGTTCACCACCGCCATCCAACTGCCAAGACCTGCGAAGACCTGTATCTCTCCGCCATCCTTCTTTCTTTTCAGATCTGTAAATAGGGGGTGGTTGACGATGACTGATTATGATGATGATGACTGATGGTGATGATGGTGTGGCTCGGGTTTGGGTTTGCTTTGAGTTTGGTGAAGGTGGTGACGGCGGCAACTCCGGTGATAGGGATACATCGTCTGGTAAGTGATAATGTGAGTATTTGGGGATTTGGGGTGTTTTATGAAGTTTCAAGTGAATAATTGGAGATTTTGGGTGGTTACGGTGGTGGATTTGAGGGTTTTTCATGGTGTAGAGAGATGGGGGCAGTGGTGTAGAGAGATGGGGGCGGTGGTGGCAGATGGGGGCGGTGGTGGTGGTGCTATAGAGAGAAGGGGGTAAACGAGGAAGGAGGTGTGGGTGTGACTGTTGGATGGGACGACGCCGGAGTGGCGGTGGTGAAAAGGGGGAGGAGGTGGCGGTGGTGGTGGTGCTATAGAGAGAGAGAAGAGAGAGAGAGGGAGGAGGTGGCGGTAGTGGTGCTATAGAGAGAGAGAAGAGAGAGAGAGTTGATCTGGGTTTTGAGAGAGAAGAGAGAGAGAGTGCAGCTCAATAAATGAAATTTACAGCAAATGAAATTTAAATGAATTTACAACAAATGAAATTTAAAAAATGACCAAAATGCCCCTACACTAAAGAACAAAATAATCAGTTTTCAACAGTCAAAATAGAGTTTTTTGGATTTTGGACTAAAATGGCAACAAAATGCAAACCACAAGGACCCAGATGTAAAAAGTTTGAGATTTGGACTAAAATAGCAAAAGTGCCCAAACCACAGAGACCCCAAAATGGCAGTTTACTCCTACTCTAAATAATCTCCATAATTAAAAAAAAATGAATTTCTCATCATGTTCTGACGATTAGGAGGAAGACTAACTTTTCATGGAAACGTGCAAATTAACAATCAATTTCTTAAATAGTAGCGCCGAAAGTGATTCACAATCGTTAAAAAGATGACCATTGACCACCACTTGAACGAGATCGCGAGGTCGATAATGAACGGCCTGTACGTTACTATTATTGTGAAGCTCCCGTTTAATGAAGCTTTTTTCAGGCGACGTTTTCGCATGAGTCAGCAACGACATGTACACATAGTTGGCGATTCGGAACAAGTGTATGAATTTTTCTAACAATGAAGTGACGCTAGAGGAATACAGTTTGACCAAGTTAGGTAACACTTTGTTTTTTTTTTTCACATAGGATAGAATTCAACGTAACAGACAGTAAGAAACTAAGAAAATACCTGTGGACAATACACAGTTAGAAATACCTGGACAATATCGACTTGGGGAAACCTCACCGAGAAGCTCTTAGCCACTTCTTTTCCTAACGGAGCGCCACCGCAAGCGATCATCCGAATCGAGCTCAGGTCGTATTTGGGAACGAGATCAGATTTCGCCATCGCCACCACGAGCGGCGGTGAGACTGGCATGTACGTCACCTTGTATTTCTCCACCGCTTTCAACGCGTTATTGAACTCAAATTTCTCCATCAAAACCAGCGTCGCCCCGAACGACGTAGCCCTAATAATCATAAAAAACCCGAAAACGTGAAATAAAGGTAGCGGAAACAACCATACAGACTGAGGTTCTGGAGATGCCTTCTCGTCTCTCACGAATCTGTTGTAGTGTGAATTGGATGTAATCGCGATGAAATTCCGGTGAGTTAACTCCACACCTTTGATTCTGCCGGTTGTACCGGAGGAATACAGAATTGCCGCCGTATCGGATTGGTTAACTTTCCGATGAATGACGTCAGAGCTTGAGTTTTGTAACATGGAAACGAATTCTGGAGAATCGATGATAATCGTACCTAACGGAAACGACGACGGTAGTTTAGAACTAACGGCGGATGTAGCGAAGGCGATTACAGGATTACTAATCCGAATAAGGTCGGTTAGCTCCGATTTGGTTGAAACTGGATTAACAGGTGAGATAGTGATACCTAGGGCTAGAAGAGAGAAATATAATACCGGAATGTGAAAGGAAGTTGGAGATATAATCAAGGCGACTTGATTATTGCCATGTGGAGGAAGAATTGTAGCGAGTGAGGCGGTTAGAGAGTGAGTTTGACGGATGAAATCGGAGTAGGAGAGGCGGTGGCCGGTGGTGGAGTCGATGAGGAAATCGGTATTGGGGGAGGATGTAGGGTTGGATTGGAGGAGGGAGAGTGTGTAGTCGGTGATGGAGAGTGGTTGTGATGGAGGAGGGAGAGGAGCCGGTGGGCGGAGGCTGTGGAAAGTTTTGGTGGTGGAATTGAAGCCGTTGCGGGGATCTATGGTGGTTGTATCCGCCATGGGTGTGTTGGTGATGGTGCAAATTTTAGGCAAGTGAAAAACCAGTAGAAGAGAAGATGAGATGTACAGATTTGATTTGTTGACTTAAATTGAAAACTTTCCAATCAACAATTATTTTATGAGAACTAGAAATGATTTCTCGCGTTGCGGGGTAACACCAGAAGTTTTTTATATTTAATCAAGCTTGTTTTCAAATAAAATTTACGTTGAAATGCAGACATTTGAAAACGTCTAAAAAATAAGCACGGAAACGTATTATCAGGGAAAAGCGTAAAAAAATCACGAATTTAAGTGACTCGTGTGACATAAAACGTAGACGAATTCGAACTTATACACATATAAGAAAGTCAGGGAGTCAAGGAGATATTTTATAAACTTATTAGAAGGGAGCGTGGGGGGCAAAAATGTCCACTTTGAAACTTGAATAGAAGGGGAAAATCCTTCACTAAAAGACAAAAAGAAAAGTCGAGGGACTAAAACCAGAAAAAAAAAACGTTAAAAAACACAAATTTATAACACCGACTGAGTCATGTGACGTATAATGTACATGAAGTCGAATTTTTACCAACACATGAGGAGGTCATAGAAATATTGTAGAACGAGGCAAAAGTGATAATTTTGAAACCTGGGGAACCTTTTTCACTAAGAGACAAAAAAATCAAAACTACTGGGACTAAATTTGACGACCAAACAAAGTTTAGTGGTCAAAATAAAAACTTAAAAAAAAGTCATGGTGATAACAACTTGTAAAACAATATATATAATAATGTATTGGGTTAGAACCTGTGTATTACAAAACGTAATTTTATATACTATATCTTGTTTATTACACGGCTTAGAATAAATGTAATTTTATATATTAAATGATAAAAAAAATTATATCTTTAATACTTAATCTAACATAGGTATATTTGGTTTTTTAATACCTGTTAAACATTTAATACTTGGAAATTATAGAGAGAAAACCTACTTGAGTTAAGAACTCAAAACCTTATGTAAAACTTTTTTTTCTAAAAAATTAGGGAATGTAACTAACATGTTATCGGACGTTTTGAGCAAAAAAAAAAAAGGCCAAATGGGTTTTCTTAACTCAAGTGGATTTTCTTTCTATACTTACCATTTAATACTTACTTTTTTATGGTTTGTTTGTAACCAAGAAAAAATAAAACCCACACAACCATATTTGATTGATGTTATAATGAAAATCTTAAGGCTAGACGGTATGGAACTGTCCTCAGCCCGTCCTCAATCCGTCGCCGTCCCCCTCTCCATGCCGCCCCCCCTCCGTCCCGTCCTCATCGTCGAGATGTTGCCATTTGCGACGGACCAAATATGGTGGGCCCCCTTTGTTTGTGTTTGTACCAAAGGCATGGTTACTTGTACAAAGTGTGATGGGGTAGGATCATCTAGGACCATCCTTCATACCCTCTAGTTTTGTGGGATGGACCATCCTTGGGAGGACTATGACGTGGCGCCTACGTGGCGAGATCATCCTCCCTTGGAGGACCATTACCATACACTCTAGCCTAATACACTACTTAGAGCATACGTAGTGGGGCGGTATAACCCCCCATAGCGCCGCCAAAACGCCGGCCACACCAAAACTCCGGGCGCTATGTTTCAAAAATGGGGGGAGGGCGCCAGATTTTTCGCGGCGTTATTTTTGTTTGGTTAATTCATTTGGCCAATCAAAAAATAGAAGAGTTTTTTATATTAATTAATAAAACTTAAAATTATTAAATAGGTAATGATGGGTAGGGGCTTTATGACTACGGCCTCAAATTGCATAACGCCTCATAAAGCCCCTTACTGACGTGGCACGACACGTGTCGCATAACGCCCCCAAAAGTATAGTAATGTTTAGATTCTTTGTGGGATAAAACTGAGTGTATTAGGCGTGAATGGCCAACCACGTCAGCCTTTAACACCCGCCAAACCGATCCAGATGGGCGTCAAGGAGAGGCTAGCACCTTTTCCGTTAAACTTGTAACTCCCAGAGACGCACCCACTTTTGTTTGAGCCAATCAAATCAAGCTATATCACCCACCATACCTTAAAGGCCAAACTAATATAGTATAGATATGTATAATGTGTTTATCATAAACGCTAATCATATGAAAATCATCATCGCTAATGCTTATTTTGAGAAATCCGTGAACACATTAAGCTTCAAAGTTACAAATCAAAGTGAAATAACCACCCAAATATCAATGCAAGATCAGAGAAGACAGCATCTGATGTTAATTGTTAAGTACTTGATGGTGCCTTATCTTCCTTTGGCTGCAAATACCTTTTGGAAGAAGACAAAAGTTAGCGTTTCACGTGGCTTTTGTGAAAATCGAAGACAGTAAAATGCATTAGTTAAACTAGGGTTGTCCAAAAAGCTCTCGGCTTTGAGCTCGCTCTGATTTAGCTTGGAAAAAGCTCGTTCGATATGGCTCGGTTTGAAAGTGAGCCGGGCCAACTCGGCTCCGTTAGAAAGTGAGCCTAGCTCGGATCGGCTCGTGACGAGCCAAATTGGCTCGGTTTGGCTCGCTTGGTAGTTCGGCGAATTATTTTACTTATAATATATTTTATTTTTATATACATATAATATATTACAAAAAAGTGATTATTTTTTACATGTATTTAGGCTTGTAGTTTGATATCTATGGCATATTTAAAGGTTGATTGTCATGCTAATGAACAAATTGTATTTACTTAAAATATAAAACTTATTTTGCATTTTTCAACGTGATTTTGACTTGT
Organism: Helianthus annuus; assembly: GCF_002127325.2. Lineage (NCBI taxonomy): Eukaryota > Viridiplantae > Streptophyta > Magnoliopsida > Asterales > Asteraceae > Helianthus > Helianthus annuus. The sequence continues at coordinate 180,261,932 of NC_035441.2, forward strand.
AATGAATTAGGTTGAACTTATTTTCAATATGTTCTTTTGAAGTATTAAATAATATTTTAGAATATTGAATTTTGAGAGCTATGTATTAATTTTTATTTTTAAAATCGAGCCAAACCAAGACGAGCCAGCTCGGTTTAAAACCAAGCCGAGCCCTACTTTAGATTTTCAGCTCGGTTTATAATCGAGCCGAGCACGAGCTTGCCCTAGCTCGGCTCGGCTCATGAACAACCCTAAGTTAAACCAGACGTAACCAGAACTTTTTAGTCGGGTTGGTCATCGCAAGGTTCTTTTCTCTACTATTTACAATTAGGGAGTTCAAATTATGGTGACCAAAGGGTCCATAGACCCTCTTGACCCCCCTCTAGTTCCGCCAAGCATATCGATATAATGTGGCTTACCCTTTTCCTTTTGCCCAACGTGAAAGTTGATAAAGCTGAACCGATTCATTTAAAGCATGGCTGGCAAGAAGCATATGATTTCGAGGTCGCACCATCCATGCAAACCTCATGAATAAGGCCGAATAAACACACAACACTGCATGCATCCAAATGTTAAGGTTAATTAAGGTTACATCATTAATTGTTAATGGATCTCCTTAATTAAAAATGTCACTAGCTAGCTAACAACCTCCAGTCATGTTGCCGGATAACATCTCTGGTGGTTTCTTCATGTCAGCTACCCCCTGCCACATTTCATTAATTGTTACTTACTTTTGGCATACGCCAAATGCAAATGATATTTTCTTCACGTGTCAATTTCAAACCATTTACTTATGAGTTCGTTAATAAATGGGTCAAATGTCTTCACGGGTTAAGAGGTTGAAAGTAATTGAAAAGTTAATAATTGATAAATACAATCCCCAAAAATCCAGAATTATTTTATTTAAAATTTCACATTTTATTTGTAATTAAAAGTAGCAATCCTATTTAACACATTAGTTATTTATACTTTTCCTTATATATGAACAAATAAATGTTTTTTTTTTTTTTTTTGGTAAAGGGTTACCCCGGTAAATTTTATACAGTATCAACCACCAATCAAAAAACAAGTGAGAAGCAAAATATCAAGCCAATCCACACCATAGTTATTTTTCTTAAAAGTCATCGCCTCTTGCGTCTAGGCCCATTTTTCAGGCAAGGCAAGGTAATTGCGCCTTACTTCAAGGCAATTGCGTTTTAACTCTCCAAGTGATTGTTCAGGCGCAAATTCCAACGAGATTCCTAGATTATGGAGAGTTTCCGGCCGAATTCTCTAAATTCCGGCAAGATTCCAGCTAGACTTCTACTTTTATCTAACTAAAACTACTTTTCTACACTAATACACTACTCACTTTTGTTTATTTTATTTGAAGAATAGTATTGATTTTCTAATACATAAAAATTTTTAATTTTTTTTGTTGTGCGCTTTTTTTCGTCTTACGCCTAGGCCCAGGCAAGACCTATGCGCTTTGAGTGCACCTAGCGCCTTTAATAATTATGTTCCACACTAAAGAACTAGTTTTTGAACCCGTTACTCAATCCGTGTAACCCGACTAGTTTGATAAGTGTAGCAATCAGTAATAAATATAGGAAAAGCACCGCAATAAAGAATCCTAAGTTGGATACAGGACCCCAGAAATGAGTAGTCTTAGGTCCAACAGGACTGTTGATGAAGGCCTTGAAGAGCGCCATTAGTGATCTTGTTGTTAAACCTGTAATGATATCTTTCACCAAAAAATTAAAAAAGAAAACGAATTAGTTTCAAAACTTAAATAAGAAAATTGTTCGTTTCATGATAATGGCAGGTAAATGGGCAACAAGCTGCACCACAACCCCTTTTGAAAATCAAATCCAATTTTACCGAAAACAAATAAGTAAAAGAATATTAAAAAGTTGTGATGGAATGGGTTGAGGTTCAAAATCTATTGTGGGCAAATTAAGTTAAGATATAAATTTAAAAGTAGGATTAGAGGGTGTGTGACACAGGTTTATCCCACGTCAAGCAGTTGAAGTTTTTTGATTTATCCAAACTTAAAGATTATATAAACTAGTGAAGCCGCTGATCACTAATCATGCAAATTTAACAAGCTAAATTCAAATCGTCAAGCGATCAAAAGAATTAAAATGGCATAGAAAACTAATCCTTGTAAATTCAAACTCAATTTGACCGCTAATTTGAGGATGTAGATAATTCAACACACAGCTGTATTTCATGATTTCATATTCTTGATCATTAAGCATTTAACACATTCAAAACATCCAAACACACATGAAGTGTCAAACATACAATTTTACGTCTAATTAGCAAATTATGAGCAGAAGAAATATTTAGGAGTATGTTAGTTTGCTGTTCAAAAAAAACAGAGATTGCTAATCTAATTTTTCCAAAGAGAAACGAAATTTAGATAGCTAAAAGGAGCAATTAATGAAGTAACAGAGGATTGGAGATTCTAACCGTTGTTGTTGGAGATGAAACTGCAGAAGAAGTTAATGAGTAAGAAATGTGGAAGACAACTTGGGCTGGATATTCCTTACCTATGGCAATTAGTTTATTAGTTGGATGATTTAATTTCTCACGTTTCTTTTCTTTAACCACTCCTTGCATACGACAATTTTTTTTTTTTTAACGGCAAATTTGGATCACTGACGGACCACTGGAGTATCATCGTGCAGAACCACCCGATCATATCCATCTCCACTAGGCAATATAATGCCTATACACCAATTCAGGAGGAAACCCAATAAATCTGGGAAAAACCCCCCTTTGTGGGAATCGAACCCATGACCTAATGGTCATAAGCCTTATCCCATCACCAAGATACCACTAGGCTATAATGCCATGGGTACTTGCATACGACAATTTTGATTCATATAAAATGGGAGTTATAGTTTATAAAAAGAATCTGGTCTATAGATGACTGCTTTAATAATAATAATAATAATAATAATAATAATAATAATAGCATTAAATTATTATTTAAGTTGAATATTTGTTGTCACATGACTTAACTGGAAAAATTAATGACGTTAGCTGGTAAGGACCATCATAGTTATGAAAAGTCGGCGTTAGGACCATCAGCGTGAACCAGGGTATCTACGAAATCAATGTAAACCACAGAGATTATCCGTGTAATAACTCTTATCGGTCTCGTCAGTAAAATGTCACCTTACATATCATAATTAAAAAAGTATTAGGCCTTCTTCTCGTATTAAACACCTGCATATACCATCCTCACACATTCTAGGAAGTATTTTATTATTTAATTAATAAACTTAACAAATTAAATTTTAGATATGATTGATAACAAATTAACAATTAGAGAAAAATACCCGGATAGTCCCTGTGGTTTCGCCTTTTTTCACCTATAGTCCCCAACTTTCTAAAATTACCTGAATAGTCCTCAACTTTTCATTTTTTGTTCCCGGATAGTCCCTAGGTCTAACTTCAGTTTGTTTTCTCTGTTAAGAGGGTGTGAAATGACAAAAATACCTTTTTCCTTAAAAGGCCAAACCATAGGGACTATCCGGGCATCTTCTTCGTTTTTATTTATAAAACCCCACCACCACACTTCATCTTCAACCTCCACCCACCATCACCCTCCTCCACCCTCCACCATCACCGCCACAATCACTCTGCTCAGGATAGTCCAACAAATTCCTCGAAAAGTTCACTTTCAGTCCCACATATAACTTTTCGTTTTTTGGTTAAGCTTCTATTGGTAGACATACTAAATTATGATATCGTTTTTTTAATCTTATCAAGTGGAGACGGCACTCTATCTGTTAGTAATCTGCGAAGTAACAAGGTATGTGCTTAACATGATTTATGATACAATAACTATTCTTTTCTACACTTGTATGCTCATACATTTAATCTTTTACTTATTTTCACAGGTTCAAACACAATCAGAATTTTCTGAAGATGAGCCGCTGTCAATAGTGATAATGAAGGTATGTATATGATGTAAAATTTGCAATACTCACACCAACAGTTAGAAATAAATTTAATTTCAGATAAGCATTAACTGTAAATAAGTTCATCAAAGATATATTTACAACTTTGCCTCTGTTTAGAAAAGGGCAAATGATCTCTAAATCTTGGAAATGTTTCTCCATGTGGTCTATATCTTGGAATAGGGTGTTAATAGAAGAATATAATAGAGCGAGGTTAATTATTATCTGTTAAGTGCGTGTTTGACATTATATTGCTTTCTGAATTTGACATTTGACAGTAATTTGTGTTCTTTGATTTAAATACTCAGAACGGGCGAAAAGTTATATGTGGGACTGAAAGTGGAACTATGTTATTATACTCTTGGGGATTTTTCTGAAAATGAACTTTTCGAGGAATTTGTTGGACTATCCTCAGCAGAGTGATTGTGGCGGTGATGGTGGAGGGTGGAGGAGGGTGATGGTGGGTGGAGGTTGAAGATGAAGTGTGGTGGTGGGGTTTTATAAATAAAAATGAAGAAGATGCCCGGATAGTCCCTATGTGTCACACCCCAACCGATGGCGGAATCATCGGGGCGCGGCACTGAGCGAAACAGATTGTTCAGAAGTTTCCACAACAACTATCATACAATTCAGTTATATAACACGTCCCATACCGTGTCCCAAATAATAACAAGTTATCATAGAAATCAACTAAACAATATGGGAACTGTTCCGACAACTCAAGTTTAATTATTACAGACCGAATTTAAATATTGTTTTAAGACTTCTAGACGGCTAACTATAGATCTTACTGACTACAGGTGCCAGTACAAGATCTACAGATAATTATGACCCTGGAGCAGGTATGTGGACACTGTCCTAAGGTCACAGGCTCCTAGAAGCTTATTATTGCCTCGCTTCCCTAGCACGCTAGTAGCTTAAACACCTGTCACATACGTTAAAATAAAAGTCAATACATATAATGTAAAGGTGAGTACACAAGTTTGATATAGCATATAAAGTTTGAATAGTTTACGCATAACCAAGCACGTACACAAGGGCAAACGATGCATGTAAATTATCAACATGGGACCATCGATACCAACGACTTCGAGTTGACTGTCCGAGACAGTTCGCAATACATGATTACCACTGTAATCCATGCAGGTAATTGTCCTTAGCAACCCCCGTGTGAACGGGTGCTGAGTCCAAACTATAGTACTACGTTGCTAAAGCAGGTAGATAGCACTCCACGTGTAAACATAATAAACAGCAATCATTTAGACAAGTAATACATGCAAGTAGGTTAGCGTTCAAATAGTTTGTGTTGTTTGTGAATTTGATAGATTACGTATGTAACACCCAAAAGTGCTGAAAGCAAAAAGGGATCGAGTATACTCACAGTGGTTGGTTGTGGATTGAAGGGAGCACTGAGAATAGGTTAGCCTGAATAGTTCGATAACACAACGATGAGTAATGCGGAAAAAGGGAACAATGTACTTGGATCGAGTAGGCCATTCGATCGGACAGCAGTTCGATCGAGTGGGCTGTTCGATTGGTTTGAAAGTCCGTTCGAACATCCATTCGATCGGCCGGCTGGCTCGATCGGCTGGTTCCTTCAAGTGGATTGTTTCTTCCTTTGATGTGAAAGATGTGTTTGTGTATGATGGCTTGTACTACCTTTCAAGTTGGCCGATCGAACAGCTGTTCGATCGGTTAGCCCAACCGATCGGCTAGCACTTCATTGTTTTCAAATATGTCACTCGATCGGTTGGCATGCTCGATCGGTGACATTCCAATGTTTCGAAAGGTCTAAGTGTTTTGAAGTATAGTATCTCATGATTCGAGCAGTAATGATTACAATCGAGTGGCGTAGTCGATCGAACAGTACCTCGTCAATACTACACTTCATGAGTTTGTGGGACTAAGTGCTAGTCGATCGGTTAGCCTAGTCGATCGGCTGGCATAGTCGTTCGGTTGGGCTGTTCGATCGAACAGCCTAGCCGTTCGGCCAGCTTTTCGATTCGGTTAACCTTTCACTTAACACTTGGTTATTCCCGTTAATTGTTGATGTTTTAGAGATAGTTTGATTACGAGTTGAACCATAGAACCTCAGCCTTTACTCGACTCACTGACTCGGCTGGAATCACCCAAGTCCGGTCAGTGGGCGTTTCAGGACCTAAGTCTAACGTTTAACCCGGAATCGGTAATTCTCTCGATAGAATCCGAATCTTGAACCATGTGTTTGTTCAGAATGGTTTATAAATCGGTTCAAGCTTCGTTTTCACCGGTTTGAGTGTAAAAGAGTTGAAAGATAGATGAAAACCCGTCTTCCAATCCTTTTCCGCCGTAAAATGTTAAGATCTTTGGAAGATTTTAGGTTATTTATGTGGAAATCGGTTAGATCTAGCTTATTCATGGTTGAATGAAGTCAAGAACATGAAGTTCTTGATGAACACCAAGAACACCATGATGACATCTTTCAAGAACACCTAGATCTTGGTGATTTCATGGATGAAATTCAGATTTTGAAAGATAGAAAGATGTAGAATCGATTAATGAACGAAAACGTACAAGGATTAGAGCGAAATACTTACCGGTTTGAGAGAAATCTGAGATTTAGTGAGAAGAAGAGGCTGGTCGGTCAGAGCTTTTCCAAAAGTGGAAAGTTTGACAAAGACAGCCCTATTTATAGGCTTCCAAAAGAGGAAAGGGTCAGCTGATCGAACAGCATCCCTGATCGAGCAGCTGTCCGATCGAACTGCCTGTTCGATCGGCTAGCCTGTTCGATCAGGTTGCCCTGTTCGATCGGCTAGCCTGTTCGATCAGGTTGCCCTGTTCGATCGGCTAGCCTGGTTTTGAGTGTTTCGCGACGATTTTTGGTATTTCGAGTTCGATGAACGATGATTTGAGAATGATAGAATTCCTAATCAAATTACTTTTAGTAGTAGTCGAGACTATATTTAACATACAAGCATCCTTACAACCTATTTCCAAAGTCGGTTTCGATTGAGTTTGATTATCCTTCGAGTCTCGATTGATTTGATTGATTCACCACACACTTTAACATAAAAGTAAACATGCACAAGTAACACATAAGGCACACACACACGTATAAAAGTACTAAAATCCCCACACTTGAGTTTGATGATTGATTTGACTAGCTTGATTATTGATTGACTAGCTTTATTGCGTTGTTACTTCCTATCATTCACAGTCGGTCGTTGATTCACAGTTCGATTATCGTCCGATTAGTTTGATTATACAACACTTACTCCAAATAATACGAAAATCAAAATGAAACTAAAAGGAAATTAATCTTTATTAATCTTTAATTCCAATAACAGTCAACACTTGACTTTGACTTTGACTTTTGGAAAACACGGGGTGTTACAGTCTCCCCTCCTTTAGGGAATTTCGTCCCGAAATTAGGCCGAGAACCGTACATCGCCGTGTGATTTTACCAATTTGATGCTTCAGATCTATCTGAACAACTGCGGGTACTTGCCTTTCATGTCACTTTCGAGTTCCCAAGTGAACTCCGCGCCTCGTTTGCCTTCCCATCGTACTTTTACAATAGGAATGCGAGAGCGTCTGAGTTGCTTGGTCTGTCGGTCCATGATTTCGACAGGCTTTTCCACGAAGTGTAGCGTCTCATTGACCTGAAGATCGTCGAGTGGTATTATTGCGTCGTGGTCGGCTACGCATTTTCGAAGGTTCGAAATATGGAAAGTCGGGTGGACATTGCTGAGTTCCTCCGGTAATTCGAGTTTGTAGGCAACTTTACCGATCCTTTCCAGAATCTTAAAAGGTCCAACAAATCGAGGCGCAAGTTTCCCTCTTTTGCCGAATCGGACTACTCCCTTCCAAGGTGATACCTTTAGGAGCACGTAGTCGCCAACTGCAAATTCGCGGGGCCTGCGTCGTTTATCGGCGTACATCTTTTGTCTGTCCCGGGCCTTTACCAAGTTTTCCCTTATCTGGTGGATCTTGTCAGTCGTTTCTTGCAGAATCTCGGGCCCAGTCAATTGTGAATGACCGACCTCGTGCCATACAATAGGCGAGCGACATCTCCTACCATACAAGGCTTCGAAAGGTGCCATTTCGATGCTGGAGTGATAGCTATTATTGTACGAAAATTCGACCAACGGTAGGTGTTTGCTCCAACTACCACCAAAATCGATAACACACGCACGGAGCATGTCTTCAATAGTACGAATCGTTCTTTCAGTCTGCCCGTCGGTTTGCGGGTGGAATGCGGTACTCAAATTCAGCGTCGTACCAAGAGCTGCTTGAAAAGTTTCCCACAATCTCGATGTAAACCGAGCATCGCGATCCGAAATGATGTCTCGAGGCGTACCATGATTCTTAATGATCTCGTCGGTGTAGATTTGGGCTAGCTTGGCCACCTTATAGTCTTCTCGTATTGGCAGAAAGTGGGCTGATTTGGTTAGACGGTCGACTATAACCCAAATACTGTCGTGATCTGATGGCGTGGTCGGAAGCTTAGTTATGAAATCCATAGCTATGCTTTCCCACTTCCATACGGGTATCGGCGGTTGTTCGAGTAAGCCTGAAGGTCTTTGGTGTTCAGCCTTGACTCTTGCACAAGTTAAACAGCTACCAACATATAGAGCAATATCCCTTTTCATCCCAGGCCACCAGTACTTGTAGCGAAGGTCCTGGTACATTTTGTCCGCACCGGGATGAATGGAATATCGGGATTTGTGGGCTTCGTTCATGATGATCTTTCGCAAATCTGTCCTCCTCGGAACCCAGATTCGGTCCAGATAATAGAATATCCCGTTGGCTTTGCTCACGAGCTGAGTTCCATCGTGATAGATTCGTTCTTTCTTCAACGTACGCTCGTTAAAGCAAGCGTGTTGTGCTTCGCGGATGAGAGCTTCGAGGTTATACTGAGCCTGGATGTTTCGAACACCTATCACGTAATTCTTTCTGCTGAGGGCGTCTGCAACTACGTTCGCCTTGCCTGGGTGATAACGGATCTCACAGTCGTAATCGTTGAGAAGTTCTACCCATCGGCGTTGACGCATATTGAGTTCTCTCTGGTTAAAGATATGTTGTAGGCTCTTGTGATCGGTGAAGATCGTACACTTTGTACCATACAGGTAGTGTCGCCAAATCTTTAAGGCAAAGACAACTGCGCCTAGCTCGAGGTCATGGGTTGTATAGTTCTTCTCGTGGATTTTGAGCTGTCGAGATGCGTAAGCTATAACCTTGTCTCGTTGCATGAGAACACAGCCAAGTCCAAGGTTTGAAGCATCACAATAGACAACGAAGTCATCGCTTCCGTCCGGCAGTGTAAGAACTGGTGCATGGCACAGCATGTGTTTGAGGGTTTGGAAAGCAGTCTCCTGCGCGGTTTCCCACACAAAAGGCTTGTCTTTATGAGTAAGGGAGGTAAGCGGTACAGCAATCTTTGAGAATCCTTCGATGAATCGCCGGTAGTAACCGGCTAATCCGAGAAAAGAACGAACTTCTGACGGATTCTTTGGCGTAACCCATCCCTTGACTGCCTCAATCTTTGCGGGATCAACGTGTATACCCCGACTATTCACAATGTGACCCAGAAATTGAACCTCCTCCAACCAGAACTCACACTTGGAGAATTTGGCGTAAAGTTGGTTTCCCTGAAGCAACTCGAGAACCAATCGCAAATGCTGCGCATGTTCGGCCCTCGATCTGGAATAGATCAGGACATCGTCGATGAATACAATGACGAAACGGTCTAAGAACGGTTTACACACGCGATTCATCAGATCCATAAAGACCGCGGGTGCGTTGGTCAGACCAAAAGGCATGACAACAAATTCGTAGTGGCCGTATCGGGTTCGAAAAGCGGTTTTGGGTATATCTTCCTCTTGAATCCGCAACTGATGGTCGCCTGAACGTAGATCAATTTTGGAGAAACACCGAGCACCTTGTAATTGGTCAAACAGATCATCGATTCTTGGTAAGGGGTATCGGTTCTTGATGGTCAGCTTGTTCAATTCCCGGTAATCGATGCACATTCGGAACGACCCGTCCTTCTTTTTGACGAAAAGGACTGGTGCGCCCCAAGGAGAAGTGCTCGGGCGAATGAAGCCTTTTTCGAGTAACTCTTGGAGTTGGTTCGAGAGTTCTCGCATCTCAGATGGAGCGAGTCGATACGGAGCTTTGGCCACTGGGTTGGCTCCTGGAATAAGGTCGATTCGAAAGTCGATATCACGACTTGGAGGTAATCCAGGAAGATCATCAGGGAACACCTGAGGAAATTCTCGGACAACGGGAACATCCTTGACTTCAACTTTCCTTTTCTTGTCCGTCTCTGCTACAACAATGTTGGCCAAGAAGGCTCGATATTCCTTGCGGAGATATTTGCGAGCTTGAAGACAGGACATGAGCTTGAGATCTTTTGCAGTAGTTTCACCATAAACACATAAAATATCACCACTAGCTAGCACAAAACGAATCATCTTATCGGAACACACAACTTCAGCACGGTTTTCACGAAGAAAGTCCATGCCTACTATGACATCGAAACTTCCGAGCTGCATTGGAATGAGATTAATTGGGAATATATGATTGTTGAGCTCGAGAGTACAATCACGGAGCACAGAATTGACAGCAATGGTTCTTCCGGTAGCGACTTCTACTTCGAAGGGTGTCGAAAGATAAGAGCGCTTACGTCTAAGAAGCTTCTCAAATTCAAATGACACAAAGCAGTTATCGGCTCCAGTATCAAACAAACATGATGCATATATACCATTCACAAGGAACGTACCATTGACCACGTTGTTATCAGCTTGAGCCTGGCGTGCGTTGATGTTGAAAGTTCTGGCGTGAGCGGCTTGTTGTTGAGGCTGTTGTTGTTGTTGCTGGGGTTGTTGAGCTTCTTGTTTCACCACCCTGTTCGGGAACCGGTTTGCGAAGTGGTTAGGGTCACCACATGCAAAGCAGGTCCGAACAGTGTTTGCCGGGGCCTGTGCAGCTTGAGGAGCTTGAGGAGCAGGTAGCAGGGCTTGGTTGACAGCGGCTTGAGCTTGCGTTTGACGAGGACCATAGCGGCAGTTTGCAGTGAAATGTCCGTAAACGTTGCAGTGGATACAGAAACGGCAGGCCACGCCCACCGGATGATGATAAGAACATGTAGCACAGAGTGGGTGGGGGCCGGTGTACGCACGCTTCGCTGGCGGCGCATTGATCACTGGCGCTGAACGCTGTGGCTGTTGCTGCTGGGCTGGTACAGACTGTAGTGGAGCAGCAGTGGTTGCGGCAGCGCAACTTTTGTTCTTCTTTCTTCTTCTCGAAGACTTGGAGGCTTGAGTGGTGGTGTTGTCGGTTGATGCGGCGGTGACTTGATGCAGGGGCTTGACTTGCTTATCCCAGAAACCAGCCTTCACCCGCTTGTCATTAATCTCAGCGGCGAGCAGGTAGGTCTCCTCAATCGTTGCGGGCTTTGAAGCTAGGACAAAATCCGCTACACAGTCAGGAAGAGCGCGGATGTATTTCTTGATGGTCATGTCGGGAGTCTTGACCTGGTCTGGACAGATGATGCTTAACTGCTTGAAGCGAGCAGTGAGACCGGCGTTGTCACCCTTGTCTTGTTTAATACCCCAGAATTCATCCTCCAACTTATGACGCTCATGGGAGGGACAGTATTCTTCGATCATGATTTCCTTCAGCTTCTTCCATGACAGAGCATAGGCTGCGTCGTTTCCGCGCTTGTTTCTTTCAGCAGTCCACCAGTCCAAAGCACGGGACTGGAAGACGCCAGTAGCATTGAGAGTCCGGAGATTATCTGGGCATCCACTTTGACGAAAGGTGACTTCTATCGAGTCAAACCAGTGAAACATAGCCGTTGGACCATCCTCGCCGGTGAACTCTTTTGGCCCACATGCCTTAAATTGCTTGAAGCTAAAAGCAGTCTTGCTGGATTCTTTCGGAGCATCAGCTTGTGACATCTCAGATGATTTGCTGGCGTTCTCATAAACCTCACTCACGGCCTTCGCCACGGTCTTAGAGATGATAGCAGCCAGACGTCGATCTCTTTTCTCCTGGCGGGTAAGACGCGAGTGTGATCTAGGTTGTCCAGATGACGACATGGTCTGCAACAGACATCGTCACAGGCTCAACACAACGAATTCGAGTCTCACACGTTCTTAGATCTCTAAAGCTTAGAATCACGTCGCATCTCTCGTCACGTAACACATATAATCACATAAGCACATAATCATAGAGGCACATAAGCACAGAAGCAATTAGAGCACATAAGCAATTAAGCAAGTAGAGCACTTAATTTCCTAAACACGTACGCATTTTCATCACAGAGGTTGTCAGAAAACAGAAACCTATAACCACAAGTCGAGTGTCGTTCGTCTTGCATATCGGATAGCACCACATTGTATCGTCTATCTTAGTCGTATAGCGGAGCATAGCACACTGGTTTCGTTTAGATCACATCAACAGGGATTTGAATCGAGATAGGATAGCAACAAAGGTCACGCGGATTGATAACAAATGGAGTAACCAACAAATCTTAAAACACGTAAACAGGTAAATCATATAAATTCAACAAAACAACACTCAAAATCGGAAAATGGATTGTCTGCGGCTACTAGACTTTGACTAACCATGGCAATTTAACTATTCACAGTTGACTTGTCGTCACTTTCGACTCTAGGGGACATGTTCCTGCCTCGATTCTTGGGCATTATGCATGCGCATTCTAGGTCATACTCGTGAGTTCAGGTCGTTGGAGTCCGTCAATTGCCTTGGCGAGATAAAATAAAGTCGGAATAACTGCCAAGGTTAGGGTTTCACCCCTAGCTCAGCAATTTCTTCCTTGTTTTAAGAAAATTTAGAGGAAAATTTTCATCAAATTACGGGTTTCAGCCCTAATTTGGTATAATTCTCCCCCGTTTGTTGATAGAAATCGCACAAAATAATCGGCAAAGATTTGTAATTTAGGCAGGAATTTGCGGGTTTCACTCCTAATCCCGTCCAATTACAAAATTTGGCTCGGAGTTCGGATGTAATGATAGAATAGAAGGAAACAACATAAGATAAGCACATAAACTTGGTCTCTTGGTTCCTAACTATAGTCTAGGTCTCTAAGACAGCGATCCGGACTAGATCGTGTCTAACCTAATTCCCTATAGTTATGGCTCTGATACCAATCTGTCACACCCCAACCGATGGCGGAATCATCGGGGCGCGGCACTGAGCGAAACAGATTGTTCAGAAGTTTCCACAACAACTATCATACAATTCAGTTATATAACACGTCCCATACCGTGTCCCAAATAATAACAAGTTATCATAGAAATCAACTAAACAATATGGGAACTGTTCCGACAACTCAAGTTTAATTATTACAGACCGAATTTAAATATTGTTTTAAGACTTCTAGACGGCTAACTATAGATCTTACTGACTACAGGTGCCAGTACAAGATCTACAGATAATTATGACCCTGGAGCAGGTATGTGGACACTGTCCTAAGGTCACAGGCTCCTAGAAGCTTATTATTGCCTCGCTTCCCTAGCACGCTAGTAGCTTAAACACCTGTCACATACGTTAAAATAAAAGTCAATACATATAATGTAAAGGTGAGTACACAAGTTTGATATAGCATATAAAGTTTGAATAGTTTACGCATAACCAAGCACGTACACAAGGGCAAACGATGCATGTAAATTATCAACATGGGACCATCGATACCAACGACTTCGAGTTGACTGTCCGAGACAGTTCGCAATACATGATTACCACTGTAATCCATGCAGGTAATTGTCCTTAGCAACCCCCGTGTGAACGGGTGCTGAGTCCAAACTATAGTACTACGTTGCTAAAGCAGGTAGATAGCACTCCACGTGTAAACATAATAAACAGCAATCATTTAGACAAGTAATACATGCAAGTAGGTTAGCGTTCAAATAGTTTGTGTTGTTTGTGAATTTGATAGATTACGTATGTAACACCCAAAAGTGCTGAAAGCAAAAAGGGATCGAGTATACTCACAGTGGTTGGTTGTGGATTGAAGGGAGCACTGAGAATAGGTTAGCCTGAATAGTTCGATAACACAACGATGAGTAATGCGGAAAAAGGGAACAATGTACTTGGATCGAGTAGGCCATTCGATCGGATAGCAGTTCGATCGAGTGGGCTGTTCGATTGGTTTGAAAGTCCGTTCGAACATCCATTCGATCGGCCGGCTGGCTCGATCGGCTGGTTCCTTCAAGTGGATTGTTTCTTCCTTTGATGTGAAAGATGTGTTTGTGTATGATGGTTTGTACTACCTTTCAAGTTGGCCGATCGAACAGCTGTTCGATCGGTTAGCCCAACCGATCGGCTAGCACTTCATTGTTTTCAAATATGTCACTCGATCGGTTGGCATGCTCGATCGGTGACATTCCAATGTTTCGAAAGGTCTAAGTGTTTTGAAGTATAGTATCTCATGATTCGAGCAGTAATGATTACAATCGAGTGGCGTAGTCGATCGAACAGTACCTCGTCAATACTACACTTCATGAGTTTGTGGGACTAAGTGCTAGTCGATCGGTTAGCCTAGTCGATCGGCTGGCATAGTCGTTCGGTTGGGCTGTTCGATCGAACAGCCTAGCCGTTCGGCCAGCTTTTCGATTCGGTTAACCTTTCACTTAACACTTGGTTATTCCCGTTAATTGTTGATGTTTTAGAGATAGTTTGATTACGAGTTGAACCATAGAACCTCAGCCTTTACTCGACTCACTGACTCGGCTGGAATCACCCAAGTCCGGTCAGTGGGCGTTTCAGGACCTAAGTCTAACGTTTAACCCGGAATCGGTAATTCTCTCGATAGAATCCGAATCTTGAACCATGTGTTTGTTCAGAATGGTTTATAAATCGGTTCAAGCTTCGTTTTCACCGGTTTGAGTGTAAAAGAGTTGAAAGATAGATGAAAACCCGTCTTCCAATCCTTTTCCGCCGTAAAATGTTAAGATCTTTGGAAGATTTTAGGTTATTTATGTGGAAATCGGTTAGATCTAGCTTATTCATGGTTGAATGAAGTCAAGAACATGAAGTTCTTGATGAACACCAAGAACACCATGATGACATCACTCAAGAACACCTAGATCTTGGTGATTTCATGGATGAAATTCAGATTTTGAAAGATAGAAAGATGTAGAATCGATTAATGAACGAAAACGTACAAGGATTAGAGCGAAATACTTACCGGTTTGAGAGAAATCTGAGATTTAGTGAGAAGAAGAGGCTGGTCGGTCAGAGCTTTTCCAAAAGTGGAAAGTTTGACAAAGACAGCCCTATTTATAGGCTTCCAAAAGAGGAAAGGGTCAGCTGATCGAACAGCATCCCTGATCGAGCAGCTGTCCGATCGAACTGCCTGTTCGATCGGCTAGCCTGTTCGATCAGGTTGCCCTGTTCGATCGGCTAGCCTGTTCGATCAGGTTGCCCTGTTCGATCGGCTAGCCTGGTTTTGAGTGTTTCGCGACGATTTTTGGTATTTCGAGTTCGATGAACGATGATTTGAGAATGATAGAATTCCTAATCAAATTACTTTTAGTAGTAGTCGAGACTATATTTAACATACAAGCATCCTTACAACCTATTTCCAAAGTCGGTTTCGATTGAGTTTGATTATCCTTCGAGTCTCGATTGATTTGATTGATTCACCACACACTTTAACATAAAAGTAAACATGCACAAGTAACACATAAGGCACACACACACGTATAAAAGTACTAAAATCCCCACACTTGAGTTTGATGATTGATTTGACTAGCTTGATTATTGATTGACTAGCTTTATTGCGTTGTTACTTCCTATCATTCACAGTCGGTCGTTGATTCACAGTTCGATTATCGTCCGATTAGTTTGATTATACAACACTTACTCCAAATAATACGAAAATCAAAATGAAACTAAAAGGAAATTAATCTTTATTAATCTTTAATTCCAATAACAGTCAACACTTGACTTTGACTTTGACTTTTGGAAAACACGGGGTGTTACACTATGGTTTGGCCTTTAAAGGAAAGAGTATTTTTGTCATTTCACACCCTCTTAACAGAGAAAACAAACTGAAGTTAGACCCAGGGACTATCCGGGAACAAAAAATGAAAAGTTAGGGACTATTCAGGTAATTTTAGAAAGTTGGGGACTATAGATGAAAAAAGGCGAAACCACAGAGACTATCCGAGCATTTTTCTCTAACAATTAATTGATTTGAATTTAAGCTCTAAGTTAGTAAGTGGCCTAATAGATACAATTACAAATGGGCCCTAGATACAAATGGCTAGAAAACATAATTGAATACTTTTATACTTAAATTTAACATTACCTTTCGTTTTCTAATTATATTGTCATAATCAATTGGTAGATTAGATACATTGTTAATTAGCATAATAAAATATACCAATTGGAAGACCAGATATCTCATTGTTTTATAAAATATTCACTTATATATCAAATCATCTTGAATAGTTTTAATAAAGAATTTGTTAAATGAAGTCCGTGGTGACGGAGGTATTAAAGATGAGGGACAAACAAAAAGTAATTTGTATTGTAGTTACATTAAGATAATTAAATTATGGTTAAGAGTGTCCGTCGACTCTTCTGACATTAAGATTCACAAAATTTGTCACGTAAAAAGATAGGTTTTTCTTTTAGAAAAAATATAAATTTTCTTACCGTATTTAAAAAATAAAGTCATATATTGACCATCTAACTGAAAGGTTCGCATTCCCGTAATTCCGACATTGATTTAAATATTTACTTAAATAACCTACTAATCAAATTTGGTATTTCACATATTATGAATCGTTACAAGATACTATGTGTGACCTACAAATTTCATATAGGTATATATATTTTGTGATAAATACAATTGTTAAATTAGTGACATTTAAACCACTTTTCTTTCTCTATATATAACTCGTGCTCAAAATAATTAATTAATTGATTTAATTTAATTTGCGTCAACTTTAAAAATAAATAAATGATGACAAAAGACGAACCTTATCTTCAAGGTAAAGTTAATAATAACTAAATGGATTCCAAATGGCTTTGAGAGTCACCTGCTTTGCTTGTGTGTCATCTAAGGTTATCCACTTAGGTTTTCTCTTCTGGATATGACTTCGTTATTAAAATACTAAAGTTACAAACAATTCAAAGAATAGTTGCTTAAATTTTCCATTTCCTCTCGAGTATTACGAAATAAACATGCACACACAAAACTTAATTAACTATTTGATTTTTTTTTAACTTTTCCATTTCCTCTCGAGTATTACGAAATAAACATGCACACACAAAACTTAATTAACTATTTGAATTTTTTTAAACTGCCAACGAATCCTTCAAATGGGCAACTGGCGAAATTCACCACATCGGGATACATCCGCCTCCAAACCGGGGAAAACCCTCACTTAGGGCCGAAGCCCGTTAACACTTGCTCGAAGGCACGACAGTGCGGTGAGTAAAACCCGCTCAATTCAAGGATCGAACTAGCGATCTCCACCTATTCACCTAGTCTCTCATCTTCACCAGGTGCCGCAAAAAATAATGCGAAGGGCAGGAATCGAACTTGGGTCCCTTAGTCCTTCAAACACCAAGTCTCCCCCTTACCACTCCACCACCACCTCATTGGCATTAACTACATTGAATTAGGCTGCAAACGGCGAACGAGTCAAATATATGGAGCTTGACTCGACGATGTCAGATTATGTTCGAGATGGGTCCTCTTGATCAAATTTGGTCTCAACTCAAGAAATAACTGAAACTCGATTTGAGAACTCAAATAATTCAGAGAACTTATAGAACATCATACAAATGAGTGATTCCTCAAAAAAAATGAACGAAATATTATATATTTTTTTTGAACGGGAAGTAGAGCAACTGGTTAGTTCTAGACTTGTAACTTTAGCATCTTCGTGTTTATTATGAAAGAGTAAATTGCTAAAATAGTCCCTAACGTTTGTTCACATTTGTTAGATCCATCCAAAAAAAGATTTTTTCTCATATGAACCACTGAGGTTTCAAAAAAGTTGCTAAATCCATCCAAACTTCAAGGACGATTTTAGCAATTTAATAAAACAAACTTTTTTTGGATGGATTTAGCAAATGTGAACAAACGTGAGGGACGATTTTAGCAATTTACTCTATTATTTTTATTTTCATCTTTTTATTATATCTCTTAATTAACATAAAATCTATTTATTTTCATCTTTTTATTAAATTTCTTATTTAACATAAAATCTACTAGTTTTTTTTTTTTGAACGACGAATTTCTACAACAGGCGATAGATTCGCATCTGCTTTTGCAGGCCCTCCACCCCACTCTGGCCAACAATATTTTGTCTTAACCGGGCTCACGCTTGGCATCAGAGTTTGGTTTGACGCTCCCCGACAAAATTTCCAGCCTACTGCCATATGCGAGTAGTTGCACCCTCCACAAGAGCCGAAAACTCTCTGGAGTAAATGCACTGTAATAGAAAACTCGGGTGTACTCCGTGGGTTTCGAACCTGTGACCAGGCCTTCACCCAGTATTTTTTTGTTCATTTATAAAATAAAATACACGTTCTTGCTAAACAGGTAACAAATTAAACCGTTGAAAAGATTTTGTCGTATAATTAACTTTATTAAAGGATTAGTAATGAGTAAAATGTTTACATTTTAAAAGACTTGGTTAGATGGTTAGATGATTATAAATATAAAACCGTATTCATAATTGTAATTGTAAAATATAAATGATTAATCTTTATTATGAAGTGGGTGAAGGCCTGGTCACAGGTTCGAAACCCGCAGAGCACACCCGAGTTTTCTATTACAGTGCATTTACTCCAGAGATTTTTCGGCTCTTGTGGAGGGTGCAACTACTCGCATATGGCAGTAGGCTGGAAATTTTGTCAGGGAGCGCCAAGCCAAACTTTGATGCCAAGCGTGAGCCCGGTTAAGACAACATAGTCTTGGCCAGAGTGGGGTGGAGGGCCTGCAAAAGCAGGTGCGAATCAATCGCCTGTTGTAGAAATTCGCCGTTCAAAAAAAAAAAAACTAGTAGATTTTATGTTAAATAAGAAATGTAATAAAAAGATGAAAATAAATAGATCTTATGTTAATTAAGATATATAATAAAAAGATGAAAATAAAAAAAAGAGTAAATTGCTAAAATCGTCCCTGACGTTTGTTCACATTTGCTAAATCCATCCAAAAAAAGTTTGTTTTATTAAATTGCTAAAATCGTCCCTGAAGTTTGGATGAATTTAGCAACTTTTTTGAAACCTCAGTGGTTCATATGAGAAAAAATCTTTTTTTGAATGGATCTAGCAAATGTGAACAAACGTTAGGGACTATTTTAGCAATTTACTCATTATGAAATATAGCATTATCACAAAAGGTAACTAACTAACGGGTGGGTGCCCAATGTGTGTTGGGTTTGAAGCTCTTTTGCTATTGGGCTTGATAAAGGTTTAGAAGACTATAGGCCTATTTTGATCAATGATTGTTTTCTTGTGGCCTAAGTTATAAACACTAATTATATCTCTATATAACCTATCTCATATATTGTAATCTTTTTTACCGAGCTTAATAAAAATATCTAGTTGCAGTATCCGAAATTCCGAACCACATAAAAATTATCATGTTCTTCTTGCTTTTATTTTCGGTTTTTTCCTGTTTTATTGGTTTGTGCTTAGTGTGTTAGTTCTGTTGCACCACTTGATACCTAATAATTGGTTGGCAACCTTACTTTGGTTTTGTCTAGACATCTCATTGTCCAGGGCAACCTGAAATGTTGCGCCACTTGATACCTAACAATTAGTTGGCAACCCTACTTTGGTTTTGTCTAGACATCTCAGTGTCCGGAGCGAAACACTATTGGTCAATCATATGTCCTATCACTCATGACCCGGAAATCACTGCGCTGCTTGATACCTAACAATTAGTTGGCAACCCTATTTTGGTTTTGTATAGACATCTCAGTGTCCGGAGCGAAACACTATTGGTCAGTCATATGTCCTATCACCCACGGCCCGAAAGTCGTTGGCCTTCTATGGATCATGGGAAAGCCTCATCGACAATGTTAATACAATAGTTAATTAGTTACCTCTATATATAAGAGATGAAAAGATACTACATGGTATGCTTGATATGATTATTGAAGTATGGTGTAAATAATCGCCACTTAAGAGAAACATCTACTTGTTAAAAGCATGTCACTTTTATAATTAGTTAGTATTTTCTTAATTTATAATTCGAAAAAAAAAATACTACCCCAAGGGAAGGAGCACTTTCATGTGACAACCTGAAATGGAGTTAAAACTAGAACACAAATGATAACATGTGAATCTGTATGTTTCATGTATCAATATACATTAACTTTTAGTAAACCTTAAATAACCACCCACTTAGAACCTCTGTCTGTAAGTGAGAAGGAAACAATCTCAAGTCAGGGTGAGGGTGTCTTGTCTTCCTTCAACTGCAAGTACCTTTCAGAAGAAAAGAAAACGAAGGTAAGTGTGATCAACGCATTGCAAAAGCATCAAAGAGTTAACTAATGCGGCTTACCCTTGACCTCTTGCCCAACGCGAGAGTTGATAAAGTTGTACCGTTTCATTTGAGGCATGGCATACAAGAAGTAGATAGTTGCGAGGCTGCACCATCCATGCAAATCTCATGCACAAAGCCGAATACACGCACATCACTACATCCAAAAGTTAAGGTTTATAAATTTTAATTTTAATTTTAATTTTAATTATAATAATAATAATAATACTCATCTCACTCGCACGCTCGCTATAAATACTTGTTTTTAAACACGCATGCTATTACTAACCACCAGTCATGTTGCCAGATAACATTTCCGGAGGTTTCTCAATGTCAGCCATGGCCTGCCATATTCCAAAAATAATCTTAACTTGTTGATTCAAGCACTCTTGCCATAAAGCGAATGATACTAGAAGTATAGTGGAAAAAGCATACAGCTGCAACGAATCCCCAATTGGCCACGGGACCCCAGAAATGAGTAGTTTTCGGTCCAACAGGACTGTTTAGGAACGTCTTGAAGAACGACATGTATAAATAATTTTGCAGTTAACTATGCCTCTGTAGTCTGTAATGGTACCATTTACATCAAATTATATTAGGCACATTGGCTGACAATTAGGTGACATATGAAGCATACGATTTTGTGGAAATTATCAAGATCAAAGCAACCACATGAAGAAAGAAACCATCCTACACCACAAATGTCTCCATACAGTTTGTTGAAATGATCTAATCAAGCCTTGAGTAAATTCCCTTGACAATTTGGCATGATTATATTTCAAATTTTTGGTCTCTTAAAGTTTATATGTAACAAAAATGGAATACAAAATTTCTAGACACAGGCAGTGGCGGAGCTTGACTAAAAGTTTCGAGGGGGCGTAAAGTGATGGGACCCAAAATTGTTTTACCTAACGTTATGTTTGTGGTCGGGTCGGGTTGGTTATTCGATTCAAATCGAGTCAAATAATAATAGTTCCAAATAAAACAAAGTGTATATTTACCAAACTACCCATCATTTATATACAAAGTTTATAAATATTTAGGATATACAATTTAGGAAAAATAATCGGGGGGGGGGGGATCCTATATAATTTTAAAATTTTCGGACGAAAAATCGGAACTTGTACACTTCTAACCGAAATATTGGGGTGGGCGGGTGCACCCCCGAGCACCGACTATCCTTCGCCTCTGGACACAGGGTCATCCCTGAAATTTCGGAGGCCCTGTGCGACAAGTAAAAATTGGTCCCCTAAAATAAAAACTTATATATATAAACAAAGTTCACTAGTAAGCTAATAATTGTTATAACAATAAACAAAACTATTGTAGCAAATTGACTTGTAAGAAATATTTAAGTGATTAACTCTTCAAGTCTTCATAATTCATACTTTCTAATGTATCAGTAATTAGGCTATTATTTTAAGTGTTTAAAATGGTCAAAGGTGTACTGGAATTTGGATTGAATGGTTAGTTGATTAATGGGCTAATAGTAGACGGTTATTGACTAGGGTACCTGGGGCGCCCACTAGATGGGTTCGCATGTTCGGACAGCTTCCACAGGACCACCGCTGCAACTCCCGTGGGTTGGCTACGCGGGTTCAATCACGGGTTCACGTTGCTGCATCGAATTTTGTTTGTTTAGGGTTGTACTAGATGGTGACATGGCACAATAATATTGGATGGTGGATCGAAATGGGTAGTGGGTTCAACTGGAAAGGTGCCCCCTCCCTTTAGTGCATCTGTTCAAATAGGTTACGAGATAGGTGCCCCTCGTACCCTTATATAGGTCCCCTCTAGAACATAAATTTGTTACTAACTTTACAATTTCTTTTATACACATTAATCAACGTACCATCAGGGGCGGATCTAGGCCACTTTTGTGGGTTCCCAGGAACCCATTCGGTTTAGAAAAAATATGAAAATTAGTGAAAACCTCGTATGATTTATTTGGAAAAAAATAGTGAGAATGTACCAAAAGGAACCCAATGAAAAAAGTTATTAGATCCGCCACTGCGTACCGTACCTAAATGAGAAAAAAAAAAACTGGGGCCTCTAAAACATGACCCGGTGTGGTCGCCCACCCTGCACATCTCAAACACGCCCATGTCTATACATCACAGCAGGTAAAAATCACACATATAATCCTCTAAATAGAGAGTTATGGATTTGTAGTTTGTGTTAATCAGCAATAATCATGAACTAATCGCTGTAACCTGTAGCCTCCAATCAAATAGACGAATCGTTCTTGCAATTTATCTTATCGAATTGTTAAAAGAAAAACAATAACTGAAGCGGCATTTAGATGGGAAGCATACGTTCAAATAATATCAATAAGAAAATTAATATTCAGTGCATGTTAAGGTCGACCCATATATAATTCTATGACCAATTTACAACTTACGAGTAGAAAATAAAAATAAGAAGACGTAATTTCGAGAGAAACAAGAATAGTAAATCGAAGGCTGAGTAAAGAGGTCGGAAAACTAACCGTCGAGAGGAGGATTTGGTTTGGGTACGAAGAAACGTTTGGAAGTGGGATACTTACTACTACAGAAGACCAGCTTCGCACGGATACTATCGAATTGACTTGCTCTCCGGACAGTTTAATGATCCACGTGCCACTTAGCTTTGAATGTGATAAGACTTGAGACCACCTCAAAATCCTTGTTTTTGGAGTCCAGGTCACATCCTTTTCCGTTATTTAGCCACTAAAAATGGTATCTTTAGTTTTATTGCCACGTCTGATTTTCCGTCATTTAGCCCCTGGCATCTTTTGTTTTACTGCCACGTCTGAATAATGGGCCAAAATATGGGGCCGGTTTGTGTAGACAAATTGCAGTTCGAATAATTGATAGATGACAATCTTAAAAAGATACACAAGATACGGCTCGTGGTTCGAACTTTACTCGAAACTCGTTTGGATTTAGTTCGGAAAAAGCTCGTTTGAAATGGCTCAATTTGAAACTAAGTTGAGCCGGCTCGGTTAGAAAATGAGCCTAGCTTGGCTTGGTTCGTAATGAGCTTGTTTGCTCGGTTTGGCTCGCTTGTTAGCTCGGATTATTTTACTTGTAATATATTTATTTTTATATGCATTATAATATATTACAAAAATCTAATTATTATTTGCATGTATTTAGTCGTGTAATTTGATAACTATGACAAATATGAAGGTTGATTACCATACTAATGAACTAATATTGTATTTCGTTGAAATTTAAAACTTGTTTTATGTTGTTAAGCTTGATTTTGGCTTGTAATGTATTAGGTTGTACTTATTTTGGTTATGTTATTTTCAACAATTGAATAATATTTTAGAGTACTGATTTTTAGAGCTATTTATTAAATTTTCTTTTTAAAATCGAGCCAAACCAAGCCTAGCCGAGCTAGCTCGGTTTAAAACCACGCTGAGCTCAAACTTAGATTTTCAGTTCGGTTTCAAATCTAAGTCGAGCCTGACTCGGGCTCGACTCAAGAACAGCTATAAGACGTCCATCGCTCATCTCATCTCTCATTCTTTAACATCCCCATATTTTTAGGAGAAAACAAATTAATCCTCCAAATTTCATTTTTAATAAATTTTTTGGGTGGAAGAATAAGAATAAAGAAAAAGAATAAGGAAGTATTATTATTTATTTGAACAGAGATAAAAATGAGGAACCAGATGTATTAGGTTTTTTTTTGAAAGTGAGAAACAAAGTTAGAAAAATGTGAATTGTAGTTAAATTAGGGGAGGGGGGTGGTTCACTAGTGATAGAATTCTATCACTCACAAGCACCAATCAAGTTCCGCCATGTCATCGACCATTTTTCCATCACTCACAACCTTTTTTAGTCGGGGTGCCACACCCAACAATTCCCCCCAACCAACAATTACACTCACAAAACAAAAACAATAACGCGTTAAAAATATCACGAAAATGGAATTGCGTTATAGAATAATGCGTTATATGCAGGAGGCGGGGTGGGGGAGATGAAAGTTCCACGCGTTGTTGTTCCATTCCGTGATACTATCACGGACGAGCCCGTCCACTCTTATATAGTTTGGGATGAGGGATGAAATGTTAATGCTCTAACGAATTGATGTAGCACCATGCGACATAGGGGTCAAGTTCTATACACCCAACAAAAAAACACGGATGTATAGAGATTGGTTCTGAAGATAGATATATAGCCGTTTTTGGAATTACTACTTTACAACACATCCGGTGTACAATTATAGTTATTTTAGCGACGATTTCGGAAGTGCAAACAAGATTTGAATCTAATTGTGGGAGGTATGTTAAATCATTTTGTATACTTCCAATAGAAAAACTCTATTATTTCCATTGGGTCGTATCCTACGTTATAGTTTGTTAGACTTGTCTATTTGGTTTAGTTTATAGAAGTTTGGATGTTTTTTTCATGCTTTTAAAAACAAAGAATTGTACCTTAGATTTGTAGATTGGGCCTGAACACCGTCGATGACGCTCCCACCAAATCGATCCTTCTCACTCAATACTTTATTGCAATTTGTCGTGTGTTAGACACTATGCCATCATTTCATTTTATATGGCGTATAGTCATTTTTGACATGCTCCACGGGACCACCAATTATAAGCCTTCATGAGAATATAAGATAGCTATCTTATATGTCTAAAGCCTAAAATATAAATGGTTAGAACACATAGCTTGGGCGTGGAAATATGGTGTGGTGGCCTCTCCACGCCATGCACACTGGTCTGCCAACGGCGTGGAGGGCTTGAGGCAATAGGATTTCCACCGGCGTGGAGGAGTAATGTGGGGCGACGTGGCACGTTGTGTGTGGATGTGGGTAGTAGTCGTTGTGTGCCAACGGTTAAATTTAAAAAAAAAAAAATCTTTTTGAAAATAAATAACATTTTCTACATAAACAAACTTATTCTACCATTTTTTACAACCACTCTCAATTCATCTAATTTTTCAACTTTCTTCACATTTTTACTTCAAAATTTTAGAAAAAAATGGCAATGAACCCATGGAAAGGAGAGGAAATTGTGTTGTGTGAATCGTGGATCGCAACAATTACCGACAACGAGGCTCCCTTACCCACGCATCCGTTTTGGGAACGAGTTTTCCAACAATTTTGTATGGTCGTGACTTCAAACACGTCGCGGCGTGAATGATATTAAGATTCTTTGGTTAAGTATGTACATGTTAACATTCAAATTTCGTTATCTAATTTTTCTTTTACTGGCGTTTATTTTTTAGTCTTTTACTAGCGTTTATTTTTTTAAGTTATGTAATGTTTTGATCTTTTAAGTTAGAGTGAATTGCAAGTTTTGTCCTTTGTCTTTAGGCCATTTTGCAAGTTTTGTCCTTTATGTTTAAATTTGACGAGTTTTGTCCTTTATGTTTAAAAATCAAGCACGTTTTACCCTTTGGGCCTTAAAAATCAAGCACGTTTTGTCCTTTATGTTTAAAAATCAAGCACTTTTTGTCTTTTTATGTTTAAAAAATCAAGCACGTTTTGTCCTTAAAAATCAAGCACGTTTTGCCCCAAAGGGTAAAACGTGTTTGATTTTCAAACATAAAGGACAAAACTCGTCAAATTTAAACATAAAGGACAAAACTTGCAAAATGGCCTAAAGATAAAGGACAAAACTTGCAATTCACTCTTTAAGTTATGTAATCTTTTTATCTTTTAAGTTATGTTATGTGTTTAATTTGTATTAACGGTATTTTTTAATTAAATTTAATAGATTTTATATAATTTTTAAATATTAAATAATAATAAAAAGTGTGTGTCACGTGTCGAATAACATCACCCTTTCACGCCCTGTCTCACTCCTTTTTTTGCACCGCACACACTTTTCTGACGCATGTTGACGTGGCGTCCACATGTCGCGTAACACCCCCTTTTCAAGCCCTCTCACTCCGTAACTGAGAGGTCAAAGTAGTGAGGCTAAACGAATTAACTGAACAATAGATGTTGTATTATGACCTAAGGAGTTTTTAATCTGTATAAAAAATATGCTTAGGGTATATATTTGGTATTACACTAAAAAAATACTATAGTATATAAAAAAACCATATGTGTTAGAGATTTATTATACCTGCATATTCATATATTCTTGACCCTGATGTACTTTTTACAGTAATGCTAGATTTTTTTTTTTTAAATAAGTAGAATACTCAACCCCGCGTATTATTTTAGATCATGAAAAAGTATAACGGGGTGAAATTTTGTATTTTAAAGAACATTATGAGAATCACGAATATAAAGGAAATTTGTGAAATCTTTTCGGTTTTACAGATGTTAAATTTGGTGTGTTTACGTTTTTAATGGATATAAATGTATGATATCTTTTAATGAGTAAATTATACGGATGGTCTCTATGGTTTGGCCCACATTATGGATTCCGGCCCTATGATTTAATAAATAATGAATAGAGTCGCTAACTACCTAGTTTAACAGTTTTAATTCCCGCAGTTAGTTAGTGATGGTCATTACTAGAAATAAATTATAGTAGATACAGTGCTTGATGCTCTTACTCTCTTGATCTTGAAGAATCCTGCACGAATCCTAAACAGTGATACATTGTGACATTGTGTTGAATTTGATTCTTTGGTAATCGCGACAAAACCAAATCACAATAAACATTTTGTTCAAAAGATTTCCCACTACACCTGATGAAACCAAACCAGCGAACACCAAACGACGTTAACTCGATTAGGTGACCACTAGACTCGTGGCTACAGCTGGATACATAAGCATGAGTAGATGTGGCTCAAGCTAGGTTTGTCCCACATTGGCTCTTACAGAAGTTAGAAAGTGAAGCTCTGTGTATATAAGCAATTAGCTGCAGTTGAATAAGTCATGCAGCTATGCAATGAGCACAGAGCGAACTATTCTTTCGCCTTTTACTAAAGAATACCGTGTGCTCGTTGCTTTCAAATAGCATACGCCTATTTTTGGAGAGCTTCTTTCTTTCAGAAAGAACTTCAACAAAACATAGTCATAAACTTATGTTTATTTTGTTTTTTTATACTTTATCTACTTTACATGTTAGCTTTAAAGAGCTTATTTTTTTTTTAAAAGACTCCAACAAGACATGGTACCAAACTTATGCTTATTTTGTTGTTTTTTGTTTTATTTGTTACTTTATCTACCTTACAGATCGGCTTCTCTCAAATAACAAGCAAGAGGCCTCTTGCTAAAAGTAAAACGATCACTTCTGCCAAAAACTTGTTAAAACTGTTAAACCATGGCGAAAAGGCTAGCTGTTTTTGGGTTATTTGTGCGTTATTTTATAACAATTAACATGTTTTTTATATGCACATAACACATCTAGGACACACAATATTAAGATCAAAAGGCCAACAAAAATTACTACATAGATCAAAACCAAATATGCTTCGATTTGCAATATCTATGCTCGGCATCTATCAAATATCAATACATCGGTCATCAAAGCAGTTCATATATGATATAACATCTGCTGGTAAACGAAGATCATAGTATTAGACACTACCTGTTATATTGATGACATTAACTCAGTGAAAAAGAAATGGGTTTGATTTGGTAAAGTGACCAATTCAGGTATCTTAAATCTAAAGCTAAAAAATCATATGA
This sequence comes from Helianthus annuus, assembly GCF_002127325.2. Classification (NCBI taxonomy): domain Eukaryota; kingdom Viridiplantae; phylum Streptophyta; class Magnoliopsida; order Asterales; family Asteraceae; genus Helianthus; species Helianthus annuus. Next base: position 180,289,976 of record NC_035441.2, read on the forward strand.
ACATGATCCGCTATCTCAGAAATAATTTAAAACTTCAGAAATAAAGTTAAAAAACATCAGATACAAGTCAGAATTGAGAAAGTGGATACCGACCCTACCCGACCATTACCCGACCCGAGAACCGATCAAACATAAAATACAGAACCGATTCACTACCCTAAATATAGGGTCGGTTCCGGTCCATAGGTCCAAGTGGGGTTTCACCATGAAAAGAACCGAGAACCGACCCGACCAGATTTTATATGAAAAGTTTCACCATGAAAAGAACCGAGAACCGACCCGACCAAATTTTATATGAAAACTTGGAACCGATCTAAATACCTAGGTACTTGGGTTCGGGTCGGGTTGGGTATATTTTCAGTCTTGGTTATGAAAGTGAAGGGAGAGCCAGATTTATCCCACATCGGCTGGTCATAAAATTAGAAAGTGAGGGGATGTGTATATAAGCAGCCCAGCTGCAGTTGTGAAAGGCACGCAGCCATGCAATGAGTACAAAGCGAACTATTCTTTCGCCTTTTACTAAAGAATACCGTGTGCTCGTTGCTTTCAAATGGCATACGCCTATTTTTGGAGAGTCCTTTTCTTTATGAAAAGACTCCAACAAAACACAGTTCTTAATACTTTCTCTAGTTGGTTTTGTTTTGTGGCTTTAATTCTCAATTATACACTTGTATATCAGTAACAAAAAAAACATAGTTATTTTGAGTAACATAATACTATACTTGGGAGAGACGGACCTCTCAACCAATAGGTCGTAAAAGAAATTGTATATGTTCAACTTCAACTAAGTTATGGATGACAATTTAGAAAGCAAATTTGTGAAATGTCTGGCGAAGAACACTAATGTAGTTATATTAATCCATCTGGAACAGATCTAAAAGTTCAACGCATTTCTACAAAGCAATAAACCACCTGAGTTAATCAATTTCTGTCCCACATCAACTGGTTAAAGGTATTAGAAAGTGAGGGGGTGTGTATATAAGCAGCCCAGCTGCAGTTTTGAAAGGCACGCAGCCATGCAATGAGCACAAAGCGAACTATTCTTTCGCCTTTTACTAAAGAATACCGTGCGCTCGTTGCTTTAAAATGACATACGCTTATTTTTGTAGAGCTCTTTCTTCTTGAAAGACTCCAACCAATTTCAGTTCTAAAAATTGTTCCATTTGATAACCTTCTAATTTAATTACTATCATGATAGTATTATCATAATATAACCTATTCATATATATGAATCTGAAATGGCTAAGAGGAATAAATATAAAATAAATTTAACTATTTTGTAATGTTAAACCATCGAAATTCGAAAACACATATCACCACAACCTATATGAGATAACAAACATAACTTGTACTTGGATTATTTGTGCATTATTCAAGACCGCCAAAATGATACATATCTGCACAAAACATCTCATGGCTCAACAAAGATTAACCAAAACTAACATCAGACATAAAAAAAAAAAAAACAACATTTAGTTAAGAACAGATTTCAATCTCAACTAAAGAATCTACCACCGTAAAATCGTACAAAACAATGTTTATAAACATGAAAAAATAATATGAATCTACGACGAAACTTTGACAAAAAATTAATCTAAATAACTTTAAACATAATTATGTCTGTAATAACAATACAAGTATAGCAAGAAAACATGATAACAAAATGAAGGGGACATGATACAAAATGTTGGCAAGCTGAACACAGCTTACCAAACCTTGTCATCCATCATCATCTTCTTCATTCTGTTGACCTTTTGTTCTTACCGTCACTAACAGCAGCCACATCTTCCATTTCAACATCTTTACTCTTATTTTTCTGTTCCGTTTTCTGCATTAATACCGTTTTTTTCTGTTTTCAGCAGGCTTTAATTCCTCTTAAAGTGCATGTTTTTTTTTTGTTCTTTCCGGATTTAGGTTCAGGTCTCCATTTGTTGCAGAATTCTCGATATCGTATGTTTTCATTTCATCGTTATCTTTTAGATTTATTCTTCTTGCTTTTCTTTGATATGTGCATCTGAATATCAGATATGAAACAAAAAATAAATAAAGTAAACACTGTGTGACTCACCCTGAGAGTAACAATATTCAAGATCTAGAGATTACTAACCTTGGTTTGCAGCAGTTCCCAGCGCAGCTTTTATAACCTCAATGTTTTCTCGAGGTTGCAACCCCTTTGTCGTAAAAGCCACGATGTAGGGTCATCAAATCAAAACCAAATGTGCTTTAATTTTCAATATCTATGCTCAGTTTCCATCAATGAATTAATGTTCATCAAAGCTATTAATACTCAATGTTTACATTTGTTGTTAATTCAAATTTAGGAAAACGAAGATTGTATTATTGCACACTACCTGTAATAAAGAACAGATGGATTTGATTCATTTAAGTGACAAATGTATTGAACTCAAGTATCTAAATTTTAAATAATAAATTGTCGTATGAACACGGTCTGGTATATTATGACGACACAAAACTCAACTAAATAAGATAATTGAATTTAAAACGTAAACAAGAAAGTAAAAGAACAATCAAATACAAGTGAGAAATGAGAATTGAGGAACAGGACACCTATTAGGATTTGAAGATGAAATGAGGAGAGGAGAGCTGGTTCTGTCCCACATCGTCTGGTTAAAGGTATTGGAAAGTGAGGATGTCTGTATATAAGCAGCCCAGCTGCAGTTGTAAAAGTCACGCAGCCATGCAATGAGCACAAAGCGAACTATTCTTTCGCCTTTTACTAAAGAATACCGTGTGCTCGTTGTTTACAAATGGCATACGCCAATTTTTGGAGAGCTCTTTCTTATTGAAAGACTCCAACAAATCTCAGTTTTATTTTTTCTTGAAAGTATGTTAGTTGTGATAAGTTCTATTTTTTCTTGAAAGTATGTTAGTTGTGACAAGGTTTAGGGAAAGTTAGGTTTTGGGTTTGATTTCCACAAGGGGGTTTTTCTAGATTTACTCGTTTACTCTAGTGGAAATCAAACCCAAAACGATCGGCTATCTAACTATTTATATTGAATGTTACATTCCCTTGTGGATTAAGTTTCACTTATATGAAGATTCCCACCAAAATGCAAAATATGTAATCTCATAAAACAATGAACATAAAATATTGTAAGCATCCCTAAGCTAACAAGGTATTTCACTAGAAGAGGTGATTATAATTATCTATCTAAAAATCTTCAAATTTTGATTTGAAGGTTCGTTCGATCAGACTTGTTTGATCTCACCAGTTATCATTTTGTGTAGAATAAATCATGAATTTTCTATGATACTACTAAAAAGATCTTATTCGAAGCTTACAACAACCTAAAACAGCTCGTCACCATTGGATTCAGAAAACATGGCGAAGATAAGAGGTGGACTCGAACGAGCTAGTCACGGGTGATGCATTGTGTATGTTGGTTCTGGCTATTTATACTTCTATCAACTTTCTTCCGGTGCAAATGGATTTGTTATATATAACAAAAGTTGTTGGTCCTTTTGATACCTATCTTATTAGTACTTTGTATTTGATCCTATAACCCGAATCATGCGCAAGTGCATGTCAGTAACTTTTTTCAGAGAACAAAACTCGATCTATTTTTGTTTATAACTTTTACAAATCCAAATTTTCATGTGTTTGCATTGTTCTACGCTCTAACCTTTGTGGGAAAAAACAAATAAATAAAAAATATACGTCTGAATATGCCTGTTTTTCAGATTCTCAAACCATCGCGGAACATCATTACCACAAAACCACAGCACAAAAGTATAAATAGCCTAGCCAGTATTTAAAACAGCCACAATGATAACCCATGCACAACACACGTTTAGGACGCACATCAACCAAAACTAACATATAACAAAAAAAAAAATCAACAACCATCACAATAGAAATAGCACATAACAACCTTAACTAACACGAAATAATTAAAATGAAGCCAAAATAAACGTTGACATTAAATTACCCTAACTAACTTCAAACCTTATGTCTGTGATAACAGTAATAGTATATTAAGAAAACATAACATCAAAACGCCGAGGCCATGATACAAAAATGTTGGCGACTTACCAAACCTTGTCATCATCATCTTCTTCACTCAGCCGACTTTTTCTTCTTTTTCTTCTTACCTTCACTAACAGCAGCCACATCCTCCATTTCAACATCTTTACTCTTCTTTTTCTTCTTTTCGGTTCCATTTTCTGCATTCAAACCATTTTCTTTTCCATTTTCTGCGGGCGTTGATTCCTCTTCAAGTGCGCGCTTCTTTTTCTTCTTTCCAGATTTAGGTTCAGCGTCTCCGTTGGTTGCAGCATTCTCTTTGTCGTCTGCTTTCGCTTCATCGTTATCTTTAGATTTCTTCTTCTTGCTTTTCTTTGTTGATTGTTCGGTCTCTTTATCAACATCCATTTCTGCACCTGAATATCATATATCGGACAATAATTAAATAACGTGTGCTTCTCATTTAAACCGCTACTATCGAAGATCCAGAAATTACTAACCTTGATTTGCGGCAGTTTCCATAGCAGCTTTCATAACGTCGATGTTTTTACGAGGTGCAACCCCTTTGTCGTAAAAGTCAAGGCGTTCTTCAACTTGCTCACGAAGTTTGTCACCAAATGAAGTGGTACTGCTCTCTGTGGTCAACAAAAGTCAATATATTTATATACATAACAATAGATCAAGAAAATAACGTTTGTCACTAATATGCAATAATAAGCAAACCTGAGAAGCAATCAATTCGAGAAGCAATCGAACACTTGTTAGCTAGATAACGAGCCATTCGACCCTTGTTCTTTGCAGATGCACGCCCAATAAAAGACGAATGAAAAATCAAACCATATTTTGGTGTGTTTCCTTTGGTTTTCAAAGCCCTAAAACCAAAACAACACTATCAACACCAAAATCGAACCGCTTTTAGTTGGTTTTAATAATAAATAAACGATATAAAACCTGAAAAGGGCCTTCTCGGCACCGAGGATTTGAAGGGTAGAAGAAGGGCATTTTGCAAGATTTGTAAGACTACCAGCATGAGATATTAAACGAGCACCAACAACTTCACCGATTAACGCAGCTAGATTAGGTGCGATGTCACCCATTTTAGTGGCGAGATAATCAAAAAGTTTCTTCCTGTACTCAGCAAGCTCCATCACACGCTGTGCAAACATCTTAACGTTAATCAAATCAACCGGTGACAAATCTTGGCCTGAAAAAGAAAATACATATACATCATTAATTGCATAAAACAATGTTTTTTAATAATATAAGCTATAGCATACCCATTGATGCTTTGGCAGCTTCTAGTACTTCCTTTGCTTTATCTTCGTCCCCAAGAATTTCTATTAGGCCTTCTAACTTATCTTCAGACAATTCTGATTTATCTTCGATAAACTTTGCAAGTTTAGCGTACAGATAATTGTCATTGACAATCTTAACTAGCTCTGGGAAATGCCATGAGTACCATTCCCTGCAATAAACAATCAAACATCGAGAAACTTCATATGCAAGATTATAACATTCATAACTAAACTTTATACATAATTAGTACAATCTTTTCTATGAGTGAACGGACCTGATTCTCATGGAAAATGTATTTACATCCTTATCAAGAGTATCAAGCAGAAAGATCGCTTGAATAACCATGTTGTCTTCACGGTTAACGTTGAACTTGACCTTTGCCCTGCTGTAACTATGGCCCAGACCGAGTTGAGCTTTCTCCAAATCACCTGGCTGTTTAAGTTTCAAATAAATTCAGAATTATTTTACTAAATACATTTTGCAAAATTTAGAAAAAAAAAACTACATAACAAAGAATACCTTGAGATTGTCAATGAACCTATCGAAATGCAAACGAACACCGCGAATAAGCTCAGAAACAAACTCATTGCTCTGGCATGGAATCTTGGTTTCTTCTTGTATGTGAGACCCGATTTTGGGATCCACTACACCTAAACTGAACTTTGCCTTTTTACCTTCCTTGACCTTTGGAAGACTAAGCTCCAAAAAGTTCCTCAGTTCATCAGTCATTTGTCCTAATAATAACAAAAAAAAATTAAATTCAAACAACAACCAGGTGTAATGTGTTAAAGCTAAATTTTACCATGCCCATATAATTAAAAAAAAACACATATCAGACTCTCAAACTGAATGATACTACACATTTTCATGCATAACCTGCCCTTAATTTGTCCAAACTAACCCTAACAGTGACATATGTTCAAAATCAATTTGTAAGTAAGCAGAGTTATCAAATAAAAAATGAAAGCATCTATGTTAAACAACAAACAAAGCACAACAACAACAAACTAGAGCATATATTACAAACAAACACAATCATTTCAAAATAGCAAGCTTTACAATACCTAATAAAAAATAAAATATTAAACTCTCAAACTGAACATATATATTACAAACAACTGTAATCATGTATAATACCTTCGGATACAGCATTTTGCTGATTGAGAGCATCAAGAGCAGATTCAAAAGGATTAAAAGCAGCAAGCTTGACAACCTTTCCAAAGCGATTGAGGTCAGTTACCGAGTTACGAACAGCCTCTGTGTTTTGTCCGATTTCATCGATACCGTGGGCCAAAAACAGGCCGTATCCAGACGCTGACTCGTAGAGAAGATACAACGCCATTGGAGACCAACAGCTTCAAGCTCAATGTGCTGGATTTTGCACCTGTGAGTCAAATTTAGGGTTTGGCGTCGCTTCTCTTATTATGCAGAGCCGCTAGGGTTTTAGGGTTTTAGTCGTTTTATAGGTAAATGCAAAAGAAAGAACTAAAGTTTATGATTTGCATTATTGCCCCTTGTTTATTGTCATATTCTAAACTCGACCCTTTCTAGTTGCTTGAATGTGAACAAGTCAACAACTATGTATATTTTATAAAAATAGCTCTAGGTATAAATTATGTTACCATAAAACTTTTTTTAAGAGCAAACTAACTTCCTCTTAAATACTTATTTTTGCTTATAATGAGACTTAAGCATTTAAACCCTCATAAGGGGGCTAAGCCCTTTGGTATGCATATGTTAGTAACTAATCCATCGTTTTGGTATTCTTATAGTATCTGATTTGTTAACAATTTGTTATAAATAATGGTGTTTATACAATTTCATATGCATAGCCAGTTACAACATTATTTTTTTTAAGTTAAGATAGTTGGGAGATGGTATAAGCTAGAGTTTACCTTACTTAAATGTTCCTAATCTAATTAGCAATTGTGTTAATGGTTATCCTAATGTATTGAATAGAATTATAGGTTATAAGAGCTTTATGCTGAAAACATAATTCCGACATAACAATATTGTGGATTTGGTTGCAACTCAAGCTGAACCATCTACGGTTGTTGCATGTGTGGGTTTGGGTGGAGGCAGTCGTGGTTGCAGGTAGTGATGAGCACGATACCCGTTCGGTACCGAACCGGTACCGGTAAAATACCGGTACCGAAAAATGGGAAAAGTGGGTACCGAATACATTGGTTCGGTACCGTTACTTACCGGTGTTTTACCCGTAAATACCAGTACCGTACCGGTACCGAAAAATGAAGAAAGGTGGGTACCGGTATTGGTACCGAATATACCGGTACAGTTCGGTACCAGTACCCGGTACCAAATGCTCATATCTAGTTGCAAGTATGGGTGGAGGAGAAGGGAGAAGTGGGAGATGGTGTATAGGAGAAGGATGGGTTTGGGTAGTGGAGGGTGGGCCCACTTAAATGAGTTAATTTAATTATTTTTTTGTTAATAAATGGTGGGGGCGACTTGAATTTTAAATGGTTAATTGGATTTTTGTGTTTTATATTGGTGTGTAATATTTGTTGTTAAAAAAATAATTAGATTTTAATGTTTTATTTAATATTATTAGTATTATTTTGCTTAGAAGTACGGACAATTTAGTAATTTCACAACAACTTAGTTGAACAAATTAACTGGCATCCACTTAGGGAACTATTTGAATATCAAACATACATGTAATTTTAAAAAGTTGAAGATATTGAAGTTTTCACACTTATAATAAGTTCATAATCTTCGATTCAACATATTCCTAAGTGAATGGAATTCTTAAAAAAATTGTTGGTATGCTCTTTCATCCTTAATTTTTCAACGTTGGTAACAAAAATAATAAAAATCAATAGTTGTTATGGTTTCTAATGTGCTTGAATCGCCATAACTTCAATAAAAAGGTCGATGAGTTGAGTTCGCGATCTATTTAGAAGTTAAATCCTAATTTATGGGAACTTATAGTATTATGTCATTCAAAGGTGTAGAAAAATCACATTTGATGTTTCCGACATGTTGGAATTCATTATTCATGAGTACATAGCCTAAGTAAAAGACATGATCACATGTGTTGATGGATTTTGACATAATTGGACTCAAAAGTGGAATTTTATGTAAACATATGTTCATCACTATTAAAATGATCACACTTAACCCTATTCATTATTGATATGAATTTAAACCAAGATATGTAGTAAATTGAAAAGGTGGTGATTTTTGTTAATATTGGTCTTTTATGCTAAATTCAACTCAAAATGTCAAATTTATGAATCGGCTAATGTTCTCTCTCACACAAGATAAGCTTATGCCAAAAGGCTTTTTTTTTAGGCATATTGTTTTAAATTTCACGATGTTTTAAGCTTTGGATTAATTTTATATATACTCTTACAGATTGAAGATCTTGTACATTAATTCAAAAATGTGAGAAGTATGAAAAATATTGTGAAGATGACATGTGTCATGAATCTAAATTAATTCAAAAGGGTAAACAAGTAATTTTTTATTGATGCAATTAATTGATAACCTTCCATAACCGCCACCATTAATTATAGGAATATGAATTAAAAATTAATCTACGAATTTATGTCATCTCGTTTACAACTGTATAATGTTATATATTTTTATATAGTGTTATATAGTGTTACATAGTGTTATATGATGTTATATAGTGTTTTTTTTGTGTTATATAGTGTTATATGATGGATGTATAGTGTTATATAGTGTTAGTGGAGAGTTCAAATGAGAAGAAATTATAAATTAAGAATAAAAAAATAAAGGGTACAAAGGTAATTTGAATAAAGCATTTAATGAATCTATTCTTTATTTTTGCTATTTAAATTAATGAACCCTAATCATTCAATGAGTAATCCTATAAAATAGTTTTGCACCTTACACAATAAAAACAATCATGCACATGATCCGACATATTCAACGTTTCCTACACCATAAAAACAATGTTTTGGTGTAACGTACATAATGTGTAGGACCCTAACACTTTTAAATAATTTTGCGACTCATAATAAAATATGTGTAGGACACAACATTTTTCAATAATTTGGTCACTTCTAATAAAATTGGTGTAGGACCAACACATTAATGATGGTGAAGGAGGAAATTATGGTGGCATTAATAAGACTTGAGTAACCCTTTATAATATTTATTAGTATTCTATATTTAAATGTCTATCCCACCCTTATTAATTAAAGCATTAATTAAAAGTAGATAAAAATTATATCTTGATTCACAACCATTGATCAAAAAAACATAGGGCCTAGATTAATTTGTTTTTCTTCTTACAAGAATATTCTTCTCAAATGAACCTTCCCCTATAGTGTTATATGGTATTATATGGTGTTATATACTGTTATTTAGAGTTATATAGTGTTATAGTGTTATATTTTTCTGAAAGCATGTCTATGATGGATGTATAATGTTATATATTGTTATATAGTATTATGTGATGGATGTATAGTGTTATATATTTCTTGTAGCGGTTACATATTTCTGGATTTTTTAGAATGTGGATTTTAGAATAAGTTTAAAATTGAATCGATAGAATTTAGAAGTGAATCGCTAGAATTTAGGAGAGGTTATCTAATTTAAAACATATACAAAGACACTATAACCCCTACAATTTTCAAATCAATCCAAATAATTAAAACACAGATTATAATTTTGTCACTATTGATCTCAACCATTAGATCAAAGATCTACTAGTTTAAAACACTTCTTACACTTCTCATACTTTGGACACGTTGGACACTATCCCTACCCTACTCTTACATACTTAAAATTTTTCATATACACTCAATCAAAACTAAAAGTATCATATATGCCCTTACAAAATAGTTAAAATATCAAATATACCCAATTTATTAAAAACAAGGGTAAATTACACTTTTCGTCCTTTATGTTTGTAGCGGGTTGCAATGGATAACATTTAACTCCAATAATTATAGTCACAATCCTTTATTTGGAAAAATCATTACACTCTACATCAATTAGACCTAACCAGGTTATAATTTTCAGTTAAATATGGCATGTGCATTGCACATGAGGGTACTTTAGTCATTTTAGAAGAATCTTTAACAAAAAAAAATATATAAAATCCTCTTTATCTCCCACAAAGCCTGATGTAACAACCCGTAGTTCGGTTGTTCCTACTTTTATCGTATTTCTCCGTGAACGCCTGTACTCTTGGGATTCGATTAACTCTATGGGTTAAACTATGTTTTCAACGTATTTTAAACGCATATTACAACGCTTATTTAGTTACAATTGTCGCATTTAAAATGCTATCTATAACGCTTGATACTTAAACGCTCTCGCAACGCAAACTCAACGCAAACTCGAAACGTGGATTTATTTATGCATTTAGTTTAATTATATTATTATGTGTTATTGTTTGTGGTGGTCAACGCAACGTTTATACGCTCAAACGTTCACTCGCAACTCGATTAAACGCAACGCAACGCTTAACAAACGAACCAAAGTTGGGAAACTAACAAACACAAACTCAGCCGTCCGAATGGCCATCCGCCCGGATGGAGCCATCCGGACACTGCCACTCGCACACCGACTTAAACCTCGCCCTCCCCCTATAAATACTAGTCGTACACCCTCATTTCAATACTTTGACACTCTCATCCGCTCCCTAAGTCTCTGACGCGATTCAAGGCCATTTTGTAAGCTTTTTCTCCCAAATCTTCGTCAATCTTCATCTATATTCACTTCTACTCCATCTTCTTCATCAAAATCACACACACATTTTAACTCTTCTCGAAATCACTGATTTTAGACCTCTCGAAGGTGGTTTCCACTCGTTTTGCTTAGGCAAACTGTTGTGGAGTATCATTTAATCGAGATTGGTTCAAGATCTAAAGGATTTTCACACTTCTCAACTTAGTATGAAAGATTTCAACATTTTTCTACCAGTTTTGAACTTCTCCTCGATTTTTACACAATATTGATGGAATCTGGACTCAATCAGACTCTCGACTCATTCCTTAGCTGAAAGCCGGCTTGAAAACAGATTTCCACCAAATAGATGGACTGATTAACGGGTCAAACAAGAATCTTCAACAAGAACAGCACGTTTGTCCGAATGGGATGGGCCCATCCGGCCGAATGAACTAGATTTGGTATATTCCGTTGTTTGACACGTCGTCACGCCGTCTCCGTTAACTTAAAACTTTTTACTTAAAAAATTTTACAAAAACTTCAACCACAGACCATCCGCCCGAATGGCCATCCGTCCGGATGGAACCCATTCGTTCGGATGACCTGACCCTGACAATCTCCGTTGTTTAAACGCTTTTAACTAAACTTCGAATTTTAACGGTTCACAAACAACCACAAACTATCTGAATGGCCATCAGTCCGGATGGAACCCATCCGCCCGAATGGACTGGACCCATCCGTTCGGATAGTCTGTTGAACATTTAATTCACTTTTTACCCCACTCGACACTCTGAATTCGACCGTGTCAGCACTGGGAAGACTTATGCTTCTGTTCCCGTACGCAGACTGATCCGACGCTCCCTTCAATCCAATCCAGATTGTGTTTACTTGCTAAACACACATTGTGAGTATACTCGAACCCATTGTTTGTTTAACGTACTTTTGGATGTTACATGTGTTCTCTATCAAAACACAACACACAACGCAAATACTTTATAAACGGTAACCGCCCCCGCATGCTATACGTGATTTGTTGAATGCTTGTTACTATGCTTATACAATGTTACACTAGACCGCATCTAGCAATGATAGTACTATAGTTTGGACTCAACACCCGTGTGACAGCCTGACAGGGGTTGCTAGGGATCACATTACTTTACTTCACGTGTTCGCTTCGGTGAACATGTGTCGCGCATACTCTACAACGCGGTCTCGTGGTTAGGTTGTATCATTGTTGGTAGTTACATGCTTCGCCTGTTACGTGTTACATGCTGGTTATGCGTAAACGCTTTTTATACTATTATCTATGCAAACTTGTGTACTCACCTTTACTTTATGTATTGACTTTTATTTTAACGTATGTGACAAGTTGATTGGATGTTGTGTTGCAATCAAGTTAGGAAGTCTAGAAACCCACCAAATAAAATCTGAGTTGTCGGAATAGAATTTGATTTTGAGACTGAATATCTGTAATGACTGTTTTGACTTATTTGTTTAATAGTATGGGATATTGAACTTTATAAATATTGTCACCTAATAGTTGTTCTAGATTCTCTTGAACAATCTGTTTTGCTCAGTGCCATGCCCCGATGATTCCGCCATCGGTTGGGGTGTGACACCTGAAAACCCACATCCCCTTATTCTCCACTTACCTGCCACCACACCAACACCCACCCTCACACCACCCTGTCGCAACCACTACACACCACCACCAACCAACCAATGCCAGCCGGTGACTCCTGATACTCATGGGCGTCGATGCAAACAGCTAACCCAGACGAAGAGGCGCCATGGGTCTGGAACGAAATCAAAGTTGAGGCACGCCACGATGCCGAATCGGAGTCGGCGTTGGCTAGCTACTTCATACTCAACAATACCCTCTCACTCGACTCTTGATCGTTCACTGGTTTTTCATCTTGGAAACAAGCTTTGTTCATCCACTTTGCTGTCAACTCTGCTTTATGATTTGTTTCTTAATACGTTTTCTGTTGACCCTGATCTCCGGCCAGCCTTTGTTGCTGACCTATGCGCCGCCAGGTCGCGTGACCCTGCTTGTGTTTCATTTTCTCATTGTTTGCTTAATTATAAAGGGTTTCTTGCTTGTCAGGTTAGTTTTGTTATAATATTTTTTTGGGAGTTTGATTGTGGTTGCAAGAATTAAAGAGTTATGGTATCTTACCAATACTAAATTTGAGCAAAACTGGGTACCAAATACCGTACCGAATATATTGGTGGCGGTGTGTAGTGGTTGTGACTGGGTGGTGTGAGGGTGGGTTGTGGTGGTGGGTAAGTGGAGAAGAAAGAAGAAGGGGATGTGGGTTTTCAGACTTTGTTGGAGAGAAAGGGGTTTATATAATTATATATATATATATATATATATATATATATGACTAAAATACTATCATTTGCAATGCACATGCCATATTTAACTGAAAATTATAACCTGGTTAGGGCTAAAGGGCGTAGAGTGTAATGAGTTTTCCAAATAAATAACTGTGACTGTATTTATTAAAGTTAAAGATTATCCATAGCAACCCGCTACCAACATAAAGGACGAAAAATGTAATTTACCCTAAAAACAATCTAATAAATAATCATTTTACCTTTATTATATGCTTATCCGTTAACTTTATATTTTTATATAACACATTTTAAGGTTAATATATTTTTACTCATTTTTATTTTTATTTAAGCTAAAAATCAGATCCATGAACCCAGTTAACATGAAGCCCAATTGGTTTATTCATAAAGCATCTGATCTTTGTTTTAAAAACCCAATCAAATAAATATCAGGCCCAACTACGCATAACATTCTTCTTGTCAAGGCCCATAACATAAATCTCATATATTTATAACATTTTATTTATGTTTTAATTATAACACAAAACCGACAAATACACCAAATCTTATTAAACTAAAACAAGCATACACTCCTGTATCTCCGACCTCGCTAAACAAATAATAAGAATTAACTTAGTCGACAAGTTAATCTAATAACACCAAAATATGTTGATAACACTAAAATTACTAACAATTTTTATCAAAACCAATTATGCACCGGATAACTTTAAGCGATGATGATTACATGAACAAGACCTTTCATATGTTTTTTGAACCGAAAACTACTTTATAACTATATATAAAGAGTCAGTATGCCCTTACATATTAATGTGCTTTGTAAAGATAAATTATTATTTTTTTTAACGGTAAATTTGGATCACTGACGGACCACTTGAGTATCATTGTGTCACCGGCGGAACCACCCGATCATATCCATCTCCACTAGGCATAATGCTATACACCAATTCAGGAAGAAATCCAATAAATATGGGAAAAACCCCATTGTGGGAATCGAACCCAGGACCTATTGATCCCAAAGTCTTATCCCATCCTCTAAGATGCCACTAGGCTATAAAGCCATGGACATGTAAAGATAAATTATATCAGTAACAATTAAGTAGCATGAATTATGGACCTGAAGAAATGTGTCATTTGCTGAATTTATGTGCCCATTCTAGAGGTGTACAAATCGGTTTTTTCACCCAAAATAAAAATCGGTTTTTTTTTTTTTTTTTTTTTTTTATAACCGGTTTTTGAGGTCCAAAACAATAACTGGTATAACCGGTTGGGACCGGTTTTTAACCGTTTTTTCCCAAAAAAAAAAAAAAAACGGTTTTTTACCGGTTTTAACCGTTTTTTTTAATAACCGGTTCGGTTAATAACTCAACAAGTTTTTTTTGATATAACTTAACAAGTTTTCTGGTTATATCAATCGTTTGTTTAAGTAAAAAAAAAAAGTTAATAACCGGTTTTTGAAGTCAAGAATAGTAACCGGTATAAAAACCGGCGGTTAAAAAAACCGGTTAAAAAAAAAACCAGTTTCGATTTTTTTTTCTGGTTTCGGTTCTAAAACCAGTTTTTTTTTACACCTCTAGCCCATTCTCACCCTTAGTAACTCACAAGTGTATGATATACTCCCAAATGTGACTGTGTAAGTCAAGTGAAGTGTAAATCACGTAAATTTTGAAACATATGAATGAAATTGTTATCTAAAAAATTAAACTAACAGATATATATATATCTTCGGTCCATCATTTCAACTACAAAGAAATTATTATAAAAAAAAAAATTAAGCTAACAGATATATATATTTCTTCAGTCCATCATTCCAACTACAAAATTAGTATTTTCTAAAACCATAAAACTAAATTTCGGATCTATAGGTGATAAAAAAAAAAACAGAGACCTAGGATTTCTAAAAATACTATTTTAAAACACGCCCGGTGGGACTCGAACCCACAATCGCTTGATTAGAAGTCAAGCGCCTTATCCATTAGGCCACGAGCGCTTTTTTGATTGAGCACGTATTAAAATCGTTAAAGTATACGAAATGTTTATAGAGAACATTTACACCCGATATGAAAAGACAACACGCTTGGGTTTTCAAACATCATGAAAGAGCATTATGTATCACAACATTACATAACATGATCTTGAATAAACATGGTGGGTTGGATATTGTAATTCCGAAATAAGTTATGACTTATGATAAATTGTGAAAAAAATTAATTGTGAAATTTCACAGCTAGAGGTGGTGGGCAACCATAAAAAGCTCACAACTTTGTATTTGTTGTTCGGGTGATGATTTCCTATGGTCAAAAGGTTTTCCCTCTTACATTTTTTTTGAAGAGCTTCCATATTTTAGTTACTCACAACCAAACACACTCAAGCAGGGGCGGAACCATAGTGTTAGTAGCCATAGCACGGGCTATGGCTTAACCACGTATTCGTAGTGTTTTTTTTCGGTTTATACAAAGGATCCCCCTAAAAAATACGAGGATACCCCTAAAAAATATGAGAATACCCCTAACCAAAAAATAGGATACTTGATATTACTAAAATCCCATTTTTTATAAGCCCAAACATTTTAGAACCCGAAAATTTGTACCATAATTAAGTCCTAATGATAAAATAAGCCTAGATTAACAATAATAGAATTGAAAGAAGACCCTAAATATAATTAATAAAGTTAGCCAAAGACCCAAAACAATATTATAACTGAATAAGTGATCTTGCTCGTCTTATGGTTGAAACCGGAACACAGTTCTTGTCATTTGGTTTATCGGGTAGTGAAACTAGCTTTGGCTTTACCAGTTGCAACTGCAACCGTTGAAAGATGTTTTTCTAAATTGATGTTTGTTAAGACGGATTTACGCAATCGAATGAGCCTGGAATATTTAAACAATGATATGGTTCGTATGGTCGAAAAAATAATTTTTGATAAAGTAAAAGACGACGATGTGATGGAACGATTTCAAGTTATGAAAAAAAGAAGACAAATCTATTAGGTATTTGTTTTTACTTTATTATTATCGTTTTCTTAATTATTGTGTAATTGCACGGTAAAAAAATTCAGGATACCCTTAAATTAATGGGTTAGATCCGCCACTGCACTCAAGTGTAGATATTTCATCCGACACATAATTAATGCATGCAGAACACATTAATGGTATTTAAGACGACTTGGGGAGCAGAACGATATGGGGTAGCGGCGCAGCTTGTTGCCCGTTTACCAACTATCTCGATGTAAATTATCTGTTTATTAATAATTATGCATATAAAAGAAAGGTAATATGTTGTTATTGATATAACATAAACTAATGAAATGATTTGGAAGTAAAATAAGATAAGAATGTGAATACAAATACAAATATACAATCTACCCTATCAAATTATCGTTATTTTGTGTGATATTATTTCATGAAAAATGACAGTATTGCTGAATTGTTCACGATTCACGGTTTGGGTTATTATGAGCTTGTGGCACATATTCACTAGTCATAATCAGTTTGACTTAATATTACATTACATTGTAAAACTTTTAATATGATTGTTATATTAAGATATTTAATGATCTAATATAACAAATGTATCCAATTATTTGATCATGACTATTTATTGCTGAATGATTTGAAAAGGATGATGGGGCTCTACCTCTATTTATTGCTAAATAAAAGGATTGGCATCAGATGCCCTTGTCTCTAAGTTCCCACTTTAATGCCCTCAATTTTCTTCCCCACATTTAAGTTGGCCTACAATTTATTAACATGTTATGGGGCCTTCTGTGACAAATATATTGTTACATTTTTTTTTTAATTTTTTATATGATACCAATGCATATGTAAAATTCTAAGTTCTGCATCACTCAGTGGCGGAACTAGAAGAAAAATTCAGGGGTATCCTAAAAGAACTTTTACCTAGACCCGTCCCTGACAATTCAATGGCCCCCAAAGGGCCGACTAATAAAAATTGGCTCTTTAAATTTTCTTTTACTTAGGGTCATCTCTGAGAATTTGAAAACCCTTAGGGGCCTTATGCGGCTAGTAATGTTTAGGGACATGTAAAATAATAAATAAGCGAGTTAAATGTCATTTTAGTCCATGTGGTTTGGGTCATTTTGTCAATTTAGTCCAAAGGTTTCATTTTTCTCCTGTGGATCCAAAAAAGTTTCACTGTTGCCATTTTAGTTCACTGTGTTAACTTCATTCATTTTTTCTGTTAGCGAGAATGGCAATTCGGTCATTTTATATGGCCGAATTGGCCTTCTAGTTAACAGTATTACATATAAAATGACCGAATTCCCTTCTCGTTATTAGAAAAAATGGATGAAGTTAACCAGTGGACTAAAATGGCAACGGTGAAACCTTTTTGGACTCACATGCGAAAAATGAAACATTTGGACTAAACTGACAAAATGACCCAAAGCACAAGTACTAAAATGACATTTAACTCTAAATAAACAAAGTGAAGAAAAAAAACACAAATAAGGGTGTACGGGGCGCATTCGGGGAAGCGTTCGGTGAAGCCTTTCCCCGATCGGGAACACCGCCGCCATCCCCGCGGGGTCCCGAATCGGGGTGGCTTTTGGGTGTGGGCTTGCCGATTGATTTTGCACGTTGAACGAGATTTGACCGTTGGTAAACGGTCGAATTTATTAAAAAAAAAAATTCAATTTTTTTAAACAATATATACTAACCAATCTAATTCATTTTTTTTACCACATTCACAACAAACCCACACCAAAACTCTCAAACTTTTAAATCTTTCAAACACAAAATGGATTCCAAGCTTCCGTTTCTTTCTACCCTACCCGACTTTCCCGACGATGGAGATGCATCGTCAAGCGATAGTAGCTTAGTTTTCTTCCAAAATCTCATCCAACAAGCGGAGCTACTAGACACGGCATCGTCTAGTAAAAAAAATTATGTCCGTCGAGATCGTGTGGGGGGCCACGAGACACTCATGGCCGATTATTTTGATGAAAATCCAAAATTTAATGAAGATACTTTTCGTCACAGGTTTCGTATGTCCAAGTCTTTGTTCCTAAAAATTGTTAGTGACGTGGAAGCGTATGACGAGTGGTTTCAAGAAGGCTTAGACGGGAGAATGAAGAAAAGCTTTACACCGTTGCAAAAGGTTACTTCGGCAATTAAACAACTTGCAACCGGTAACCCACCAGACGAGGGGGACGAGTATTTAAATATGTCTGAAAGGACCTCTCGTGAGTGCCTTGAATATTTATGCGAGACGGTATGTAAAAGGTATGGCGGTGAATTCCTACGTAGACCAACGAGCCACGACGTCGCGCTATTGTATCAGGCTCATGAGGATAGGCATCACCTACCGGGTATGTTAGGGAGTCTGGATTGTACACACTTCGTCTGGAGAATGTGTCCCACAGAATTGCGTGGACAATACATGAGAGGCGATCATCAATACCCGACGGTTATGTTAGAAGCGGTAGCGTCTCAAGATTTGTGGATTTGGCATGCTTTTTGTGGGCCAGCGGGTTCACAAAACGACATCAACGTGCTGCAACAATCTCCGTTATTTCTTGCTCAACGAAACGGAACGACGCCAAATTGTCCATTTCAAGTGAACAACCACTTATACAAACGCGGGTATTATCTTACTGATGGGATCTACCCTACCTGGTCCGTGTTTGTGAAGTCTTTTCCATATCCACACGACCCGAACGAAAAAAAGTTCAAGAGGCAACACGAGGCCGCAAGAAAAGATGTGGAACGGGCGTTTGGTGTGTTAAAGTCGAAGTGGGGAATACTAAATCGTCCAATGCGTTCGAAAACGGTGAGAAAGATAAGGTCCATCGTGTATACGTGCCTTATTTTACACAACATGATTATAAAAGACGACGGAAGGGCGATAGCACCGGTTCATATTCAAGATCCTCCAGTCGAACCCGTCTTCGATGATACAGCCTATACGGAGCTCATTGACGAAGACACGCATTGGAGGCTAAAACACGATCTCGTTGAGCATCTCGGAAGTTTAGATTTGCCTCACCTTGAAGTTGATTCGGACGAGGAGTAGTTTGTTTTTATATTTTTCTAGGTTGAATGTATTTTTTTTTCTAGTTCGAATGTTTTTTTTTTTTAATTTAATGAAATGTCTTTTATTTAATTTTTATTTTTATTAATCTTTTTTTAATTTATAAACATGCATTATTTTAGAAAAAAAAAAAACAAAAAAAAAAAAACCAACTCCCCTAATAGGGGAGTGCCGCCATCAAAAAGGGGTATTAGGGGAGTGTATTAGGGGAGTTGACGTGGCTTGATCTGGTTGGTTACGTGTAAGATGGGGGACTCACCTATTAGGTGAGCACCCCTTACACCCTAAGTAATTTACTGTCATTTTTCACTGGATTTCTTTTGTTAGATTCTCAATATTTCTCACTGTTTTTTTCATAACCATACGAGGTTCTCACTAATTTTTTTCCAAACCGAATGGGTTCCTGAAAACCCACAAAAGTGGCCTAGATCCGCCCCTGATTAGCTGGTAAAAATGGTAGAATACTCTAATTAAATTTGACTTCTAACATCTGTAGAATAGTACCGCCTTTTCATTTATTGCCCAAATGCCATATTATCATATTAATTTTTAAGTATAACTTCATCTTCTTCCTTCTTTAACAATGTGTGCCAGGTGCAAGTTCCTTCCCATAAATTTTCGTTTCCATCAAATGTAAATTTTCATTTCATTTTATTTTCACAAACACTTAGAGGTACCCTAACATTTGTTTAGGGGTATCCTAGATAAATAAAACGAACATTAAAAGAAAAATTATACTTCGCCAAGAAAGTTGAGCCGTAGCCCGTGCTACGGCTCACTGTACATTGAGTCCGCCCCTGGCATCACTTCACCAAATATTAAGTACTTTTAGAAGTTTTTTTTTGGAAATCATACCGGATATATTTGGTGCTAAACAAATATCGTCGCAGTTGTAGTATGATTAATAGTTAACGGACTAAATGCGAACGAAATGGCAATTTTTAACGACCTAGAATTACACACACACACAAAAAAAAAAAAAAAAAGCATTTTAATAAGTAAGAGAGAGATGCCTAGGGACACTTGGTTTGCATAATGTTTTGATAAAAATTAAAATGTTTTAAGTAACTGGAGTTTAACTTTTAAGTAGTTAGAAAAGTACATATTTGTTATTTTAAGTTTTAATAAAAAAATCGCAAGAGTTTAGTATTTGGAAATTGAATTGTACTTTTGTACGTCTTAAATATTAAAAAGTTATTCTTTTAACTTGCCTCCAAATAAATATATCCAAATTAAGGAATGGCACAACTTGGAATTTTTCATATTTCATAATTTAAAAACTCAGCCACAAGCCTGTCTTCTACTTACTCTCTATGTCACCAAGAATAGACAATACCCAATTTGCCCATTTGTAATTTGATCATCTAGCTATGGCATGAGGGAGCGAGGGAGGCTAACCTTTTTAAGACATTAAGAGGCTACCGTGACATCCGACGGATGATGAAGCCATGAACGTCGTATCGAATGGGTCTGTCTATAACCAAAGGATGAGCGAAAATCATAGAGATAGATTAGTTCACTATCTCGTGTGTGTGAGCTCTTCAATGTTATTCTCTCTCTCTTTTAAGAAAAAAAATATATTTTAATAAATATACAAAACTATAATCTTTTTATAAGACAAAGTTATAAACTTATAACAATAAAAGGTTTTAAATTTATTATATCATTATCTAAGCCTTTTATAAATGTTCAATAATAATAAGTATAATTAATTAAAGGTGATAAGAACCATACTTTTAATTTTAATTGGTAAAAAGATCATTTAAAATTATTTAATAATAATTTTAACAAACAGCCATTTTAATCTTTAAAGAGCATGAGTGTTATGTAATTATGGATACTTAATTAATGATCAAATTCGTATTTTTTGTAAAGCATAAAATATCAATTGTGAAACTTACGTTTTCCTGTAAAAATTATCTCAAGGGCCAAGGAACATAATATGGTGGTACGATACATCTCCTCTATCAACGAGATGAAGAATTTAAATTCTATAATGTATAACTATATTAGTATTTAAGAGTACGTTAATTTACCGTTAAAAAGTACGAAACTAATGATTAAAAATGCTTAGGGCGTACGGGGCACCCTTCGGGGACCCCTTCGGTGACATGAAACACCGATCGGCAAAGCACCGCCGATGATGCGGGAGAGGAAATCGGGGAGGAGAGATGGAGGGGGACCGGTGGCGGCTCACCGAGAGAGAGGGAGGAGAGAGAAGGCAGCGGTCCAATCACACCTTTTCTTTTTTTTTTTTTTTTTTTTTTTTTAAAAAAAAAAAAACCAATTCACCTAAGAGGGGAGTGACGCCATCAAATTGGGGTGTTAGGGGAGTTTAAGAGGGGAGTTGACGTGGCACACGGGGATTGGTTTGGCGTAAGAGAGGGGACTCACCTATTAGGTGAGCACCCCCTTCACCCTTAGGAAATAACTTTTATCATATCAGATTTTTGCACAGAGGTTAGATTTGCCAGGTGAAGATTTAATTGGCATTGCAGAGGAATTGAAGATTTTGGTTTGATGCCTTAGGTCTTAAGTTCGAATATGATCTTAACCAGGTTTTCAGCAATAGGCCTTCACACAGTTGGTTTTTCTTGAAACTAGTGATGGTAGGCTTAGACCAGTCGGACTTTTATTTCGTTAAAAAATTTTGTCAAGTCAAAAAAGGATCACTTGTTTGACTAGTAATAAATTAATAACACAAACATTTAAATTCAAATTCGAATAAACGAAAACTATAAAGAATTCAATAAATAACAGAATAACAGAATGCTAGATCTTAATTAATAAATTTTATTAATTTTGATGGGTCTAGAACATTAACTCAATAACTCTATAGAATGGGACTAAAATAATCACCTGCTACAAGCTGGGCATGTGGGTATGATCCAATATTAATGTGTACCAAATGTCATGCATGAGGTACATATTACAAAGGTGAATTTGAAAATTAAATTTCTTCTTAAATTAAATTCTTGTGGGTTCTGCTTTTATGCTTAAATATCTGATCGTAGAACAATGAGAAAGATTGGAATCACAAACACCCAAAAAGCCCACACCTTTATTTCTTGATATAATATGTCATCTTCAATGGCAGCAAAACTACATGTGGGCAGCACTAAATGCAGTGGAATTTCAAATTTCTGAAACTTTCTTACACACCCACATTAATTTTCAACTACCCACACCATATTTCATCTTTGTTTCCTTCCTTATAGTTTGATTCCTCCTATTTGTTTAAAAAAAAAAACATATCTTGATTTCATATAGAACAGTGGAAAACAGAGCATAATGTCTGTTGACTGTTATCTGTTTTTAGGGATTGGATCTTGACTTCTTGTTCCTAAAAGTTATGTTTTTTGTATTCTTGTTTATGTTTTTCTTGTTGGGTTACTAACTTACTATCAATAAACTCAATTTATGTAAACTTGAAGACACAAAAACAGAGCAAAAACAGAGCATTTTAATGGAGGTTTCAAGCTTTTTCTTGCTGTTCTTGACTCTTTCACGGAGTTTTTTCTTTATAAATGCAATTCAACCTTCACAAAAACAAGTTTTGCTTCAGCTAAGAAAGCAGCTGGAGTACCCAAAGCAACTGGATTTTTGGGTCAACAACACAAGTAATGATTTCTGTTACTTGTCATCACCACAAGTGAACATTACTTGTGAAAATAATTATGTTACAGAGCTCAAAATAATGGGCTTTTCTGCTGATCAACAACTGCCAAAAAAGGTAAAAAGTTTGAATTTTGATGGGTTTCCAATTCCTTCACAAACTCTTTCTCAAAATTTCTCAATGGACTCTTTGATTGCCACTTTATCAAGATTAACAAGCTTGAAAGTTCTTAGCTTTGTGTCTTTAGGGATATGGGGCCCACTCCCTAATAAAATTCAAAGATTAAACACACTTGAGTACATTGATTTGAGGTATAATTTCCTGTATGGGTCAATACCTCCAACTTTTACAAGATTAGCAAGTCTTAAAAGTGTGAATCTTGATGGGAATTTCTTGAATGGTAGTTTCCCTGATGGGGTTGACTTATTATCAAGTTTGACCAGTTTGAGCCTCAAAGATAACTCTTTCTCTGGTCAACTACCAGATCTATCAAATTTACCAAGAAGTTTGACCATTTTTTATCTCAGCAAGAACTCATTCTCTGGTCAAATTCCAGTGACATATGGTCAACTCAATAACCTTCAAGAGCTTGATCTTTCATTCAACTCCCTTTCTGGTGTCACCCCCTCTTCACTCTTCTCATTACCATACATTACTTACTTGAATCTAACATCAAACAAGTTGACCGGTCAACTACCGAGCCGGTTACAATGCGGAAACAAACTCGCAGCTGTAGATATCTCGCTAAACCGGTTTACAGGCGCTCTACCTTCTTGTTTAAGCAATGACATGAACAACAATAGGACTGTTAAGTATGATGGGAATTGCTTAATGGTTGATGATGTTAAACATCAACATCCATCAAGTTATTGTGTAGAGGAAGCTAGAGGAGTTGAAGTAGATCCGAAAAGTTTCAAAGATTCACGAAAAAGAAAGAATCCGGTAATACTTGTGGGAGTGGTTTTAGGGTGTGTTTTAGTTCTAGTGCTTTTGGTATTCGGGTTTGTGGTAATTCGTAGGAAAAGTTGCGTTCGCGGCTTATCAGAACCGAAATTGCCTCAGAAACCGGTGCAAGACTATTCTGGCTCGGACTATCCGTCTGGGCTCTTAACCAATGCAAGTAAGTGTTTTGAAAACCATGAGCCAATGGCAGATCTTGAACTTTTAAACGGTGTGTGTGTGTGTGTGGGGGGGGGGGGGGGCTCAATACATATAAAAATTTTGGTAAAATGTACACTAGGAAGCAAAAAAACAGCTCCCCCCCCCCCCCCCCCCCAATGATTCATCATTTTTTTTAAATATGATTTTTTTAATTAGGGTTTGTTTCCGAGACTGCAAAGTTGGGTACGGAAGGAATCCCGGAGCATAGATTGTTCTCTTTTGAAGAGTTGAAGGATGCTACTAACAACTTCCATAGTTCTACCTTAATTGGGCAAGGTTCAACCGGCAAGGTACGAATTTAAAAGCACAATGTACACACTAATAATTACACGTGGCAAAATGGGCAGGTTAGACAGAAAGGTCGAGTAACATGTCAAAAAGCGTAAATTTTTATACCCATCATATTCAAAACGTATAAGATTGGGTTGATTTGATTTGAGACATCGGTTTGTAAAAAGTACACTATTACAATGACAGCTTAAAAAAACGATTTATGGCAATAAATAATAATACATATTTGGAGACTTTTAATCCGTTTCCTTTGAAATTATTTCTATAATGTCAATGGTCAACCACTCATAAGTCAATGGATTGGGTTGTTAATATTCAACATGTAAGATTGTTGATTATACACATTAGTAACTTTCTTTTATCCAGATCTACAAAGGAAAGCTAGCAAATGGAACAGACATTGCGATAAGGCATTTAACCGTCTCCAAAAAGTACACAATAAGAAACCTTAAACTAAGGTTGGATTTGCTTGCGAGGCTTCGACACCCAAATTTAGTATGCCTTTTGGGACACTGCATTAGCAATGAAGGGCCAAATGACAGTGCTTCAAACAAAGTACACCTTGTCTATGAATACATGAACAACGGCAACTATAACTCGCTACTTTCTGGTAAGTATTTCGGTATATAAAATGGCCATAACTTTGAGAATTTACGACTTGTGAATGTTTAACTGTTTAAAGCAGGGAATGATCCTGAAAATGTGCTTAAATGGGAAGACAGATTGCGAATATTAACCGGTGTGGCTAAAGCTGTGCATTTCCTTCACACTGGACTCATTCCCGGTTTCTTTAACAACAAATTGAAAGCGAATAATATTTTGTTGAATGAATATGGGATGGCAAAGCTGAGTGACTATGGGCTTTCTATTATAGCAGAAGATATTAAACAAGATGTATGTACAATATTAGCGTTATTTACACGCCAAAGCCTGTTTATGCAATAACAAAATCTAACCTTTTTTAAACTTTTTTTTCATTTTGCAGACAAATGGGGAAGGCGTTGAATCATGGTAAGGGCTTTTTCCTTGGTATACGTAAAATTTAGTTTGACCCGTTTGAGATAAAACAGAGTTATTCGATGGATTTTTTTGGCAGGCAAACGAAGAACTTAGAGGATGATGTCTACAGCTTTGGGTTGATTCTACTTGAATCGCTAGTCGGGCCTTCAGCTGTATGTAGAAAAGACGAGTTTCTGATGAACGATATGGTATTTTCTTTAAACAATGTTAACATGAAAAAGAGACGTTGCCTTTTGAAGCGATTTAAACAATTTGTTTGGATGTTTCAGGCGTCATTTGGAACAGAAAACGAAAGAAGGAAAGTCGTGGACCCCGTTGTACTTGGTTCGTGCTCACAGGAATCTTTGTCGGTTATAATCTCCATAACTAAAAAATGCTTTGTCGGCGACTCGTGGGCCCGGCCATCGTTTGAAGACGTGCTTTGGCACTTGCAATATGCTGCTCAAGTTCAGGCCGATGTACAGCGCCCTGCTCACATAGTTTAACTCATTGGGTGTTGGTGGTGTTGTCATGATGAAGAATAAGCAGATGCCATACTTATGCTTTTAATTTAGATGTAAATATTTATATTATTCCAGTGACCTTTTATTTCTAATAATATGTTAAAAATGCAAAACTTATATCGGTTGCAACTCATGACATCGCTTGAAACACAACATGAACGTAATTCCTTTCTGACTGTATCTAACCCGTTTAATAAACAGGCTGTGTTTACGTTGACATGTTCAATTAAACGGGTCTTGTTTGGATGGCATGTTTAACCTGTTCCGTTTGATTAAAGAAGTTGACCCACAAACCCGTTAACCCATATATTAAAACCTACCAACCCGTTTACAACTTGATTACCCGAGTTACGTTTGATGTCTTTAATACGGGTGAATATATGGGTCGTGTTGGGGTTAATTATTCAACCCGACACGATTGACACCCAAAATTTTGACCAGTTTGGAAAAGTTGAAAACCTGTCTGAACAAGCTTTAACAAGAGAATAACTGAATTTTATCAAATCAAGCAAACAGGGCCTTAAGTGATCGTTTATAACTTGATATCCATCACACGTTTTGTCATGCCATAAGCCATTAATCTACAATCTACTTTCAATATTTGTTTCGACCTTCAACTGTAAGGCTTCAGGTGTTCTTTCCATCTGTCACATCAAAACAACAAGATTCAATGGTCAAACAAGTCGATATATTTTTCGAAAAAATCAGGCAAAAGTTAGAGACTAGACCTCCAAATCAAGAATCTGCCAGTTGAGTAAATCGAAACTTTGATATCGGCTAATTTTTTGTTGTTCTTCAGGTGAAGATATAAGGGTAACAGTTGATCTTATTAAATCATTTTGCTGAGAATACTTTTGCAGCAAAGATACCGGCAAACGTGTAGAATTCCGCTGATAATTATTCGACGGAATCAGTGAAGATTTTGGGATCACGACCATATTAGTTATAAAACCTGCAAGCCGGTAATATTATTCACTAGGAAACAATAATAAAAAACAAAACATGACAACCGAAAAGATCTAATATTACAGTAAAAAAATGTAATATTAGTTCTTATTAATATTTAATAACATTTACCCTTTATTTAAAGTTGTCTACTAAACGAGCCGAGCCGAGCTTATTTAAACTTGTTTACCAGCCGAGCCCGAACCTAAAAATAAGCTTGTTTAGTAAACGAGCCGGAGCCCGATCTTCACTTATGGAGCTCGCGAGCCTAATCGAGTCTATTATTTATATTATTTTTATTTAATATATTAATTAATAGATAATAAACGAGCCAAGCTCGAGCTTGATAAACTACCAATGAGTCGAGCTCAAGCCTGGTCGAGCTCAGGCTCGGCTCGTTTGCACCCAATAATAAAAAAACAGAATACGACAACTAAAAAAGTACTTTTACAGTAAAAAATATTGTCCATTAAAGGATATAAGTTACCTTTATGATGGTGAAATCTACGAATAATCACACCTTCAACAATATCCCATACGCAAGCAGTACAATCTTCTGAAGCGGAAATGAGACCAGATCTACTAAACGTCAATGGCGTAATTGCTTCCCTAGAATTTCCATTGCCATAATTAGCAAACTTGTGCATTTTTTTAAAAAATATGCTTAGAATATAACATTCATTTATTGGTATACTAACTTGTGTCCGGTCAATTCAAGTGTTAGTTGCTTTGACTCAACAGTAGATTCCTTCATTAATCCAACATCAAATGGGGTCATGAATATTCTTCCATCTGCACTTCCAGAAAACAGAAACCTCGCTGCAGGGTCAAGAACTGTTGCGGTTATTGGTTGCGGAAAAAACCACGTTTGCAAAAGACTCCCATTTACTAGGTCCCATACCTATTGTGAAGAAGCATAATTTGGTAACATTCAAGTTATTCGATATATTTAGAGGTGGATATTTTGACCCATTTACTTATCAATGAGGTGAATCGGGTTATGTTTTTATCTATAACGGGCTAGCTGTCGCCCAAAGTGTATTTTTTTTTTTTTGGGTTGGAAATCGTTATATAGTAACCAAATTTCATATTTTTTTCACTAATGATGAAACTTGAGTGTTTTTTGAAGTTGAAAGAAACTTGGTAACTATTAGGTGACATTTTCCTATGTGTAGAAGTCCTAAATCGTTATATTGAAAAAAAATACGTTGTATTAAAATCATGTAAGTTTTATAATGAATTTGACTCACCAACGATTTATATATATATATGAAAATAAGTCTTTTCATTCAACCCAAATCCACCTATTTTGCCACCTCAAAGTACACAAATATCAAAAGATAATATTACAAATTTCAAATAACCTTGCAAGTGCCATCAAGAGAACTTGACACAAAAACCGAGTTAGAGACAATTGACGATGGTAAGAGGCCAGTTACGAAAGATTCATGGGCGGCTAAAACGCTTAGGGGTGTACTTAAAGATCCCGAGTCTGTCTCATCTAACAAACTGTCAAAAATTGAAGATCATTTTAAGGATTTTTAATATATTTTTCAATGGCTGCTGGAAATGAATGAAATTGGAGAAACAATAGGCATGTGTCACCTTATCATTGACCAGACAACTATGCTTCCATCTTCGGAACCAGATATAAGAAGAGAAGAATCGTCAGAAAACGCCAAGCAGGTTAACGGCGAGTTATGTGCATGCCATGTTTTGAGCAGCTTCCCATCTACCACCTGATGCAATATACAATAACAAGATACAATTTGCATCTGTGACAAAATTAAGGAAACATACAACCATAGTCAAATTTAAAACGCAAACCAAACACCCCCTTAGAATCGTAGCAATAACTGCAGATGGTAGGAAGATTGGTGAACTAAGTAAATATTGTTTTTTTTAGCCTTTAGTTTTGTGCCAGTTATCGTGTGTATGATTTTGATCCTAACATAATCTTGAAATGCTGTTGAAATAGAAATTAATTTGAGGGAAAAGGTGGCTAGTTGTAGTGTATAGTGAGTGTAATAGATAACCATTTACCTCCCAAAGATAAACATTTCCAGAGCTTGCGCCACCAGCTAAATATATACCGTCTTTTTTACTGGAAACCGGCTCAATGGCTTCAACAGTAAGCTCCGTAAAGATGCACGAGGCTGCGAATTTCTAGCTTCTTAGTAAGAGCTGATTTTCTTTTTCACATTGACACCCCCCCCCCCCCAAAAAAAAAAAAAAAAACAAAAAAACACTTGTAAGGAGTTGAATTGAATGGGGAATATAAATAATACCTTATAGAGAATGGCCAGGTGAAGATGACGCCAGCGGCGACGGAACCAGGACGATGAATCTGAGAAGCAATCAAGTATTGATTTCTCAAACAGGTGATTCCATGAACAGGTGAAGCACAAGTGGGTATGTGAAGAAGATGAACCCCTGTTTCGATGTCCCAGATCGTCAATCCCACCGTTAAATTGTTGTCACCGCACACCACCAACGCTTCCTTCATCCTTCCAATTCACCACTGGTGTGTGTATGGAAGAATAATTTGGGGATCGCCATGTCAGTTTGTTTGTAATGCTTTTGATATAGGGGGTGTTTGGCCTAGCTTTTATTTTTTTTTTGCTTATGCTTATATTTTTAAGTAGCTTATAGCTTATTTTCTATCATTTGATAAGCCTTGTTTAAGTGTTTGGATTAGCTTATAGCTTTTTTTATATCATTTACCCTTACACAAAGAAGCTTTTTCAAAATAAGCTAAAAAACCATCTTCAAGTAAGCTTCTTAAAATTAGCTTATATAAGCTAATAAGCATAAGCTTAAAAAGCTAAACCAAACACTAAATTAAGCTTATTTTTGTAAAAAAAGCTAAAAAAGCTATAAGCTTTGTTAAAAAAGCTAGGCCAAACACCCCCATAATATCATTCTCTGCTGCTTGCTTCTTTTCATGATCAACAGGGTGTTTGGGATTGTGAGTAACGAACAAGTTAAAAAAGTGTTTTCACAATGATTAAATTGCTTTTCATTGAATAAAAAGTTGTTTTTTAAAGAGCTATTTACGAAAATGCCATTGACCAATATCATTTTCCAAAATAACCATCTTATGCCTCATTAGAACAGGGCATCAGCCCTCTTATGCGTTCTTCTTTCTTAAATGGACACGTGTATGGATCCAGCCAAAATTATGTGAAACATGTGAGACCCTACTGATTAAAGCATATTTTGGAAAGGAACATAAGGACCCACCATCTACCACCCCACCCCACCCTAGCCCCTACACCCC
This sequence comes from Helianthus annuus, assembly GCF_002127325.2. Lineage (NCBI taxonomy): Eukaryota > Viridiplantae > Streptophyta > Magnoliopsida > Asterales > Asteraceae > Helianthus > Helianthus annuus. Next base: position 180,320,149 of record NC_035441.2, read on the forward strand.
CAAATCCCAACCGGCCAGAATAGCTGATACTGATGACCATGAAAGCTTCTGCATCAAGTACTTGTATTTGCATGGCCAAAACTTATGATTTGTTGTACAGAATGCGATTTCTTCAGCTGAAAACCTGGCTTCACTAGCAACCTACAAGAATGAAAAAAGTTTAGATGTGAAAACGATCCATAGACCTCCACCCCCAAATCCCAACCGCCGCCATGGTTGCCGGAGACGGAGCCGGAGGCGTCTGCAACTCACCGGAGATGGAGCCGGAGATGGCTACAACTTTCAGACGCATCCCGGTACTTTCAGACGCATCCCGACACTTCCAGACGCATCCCGGTACGAGACACGGACGCATGGGATAAGTCACAGACGCATGGAATGATGGGATGAGACACGTATCACTTCTGCATTGGTGGACGCATGAATGAGCCCTGCAGACGCAAAAGGTGTCTCGTAATCGGTGATGCGCTTCTCCACAGACGCATGAGATGGCCATTTTCGTAAGTCAACAATATTCTTGGACATTTTCGTAAATTTCTCTTTTTTAAAACTCATAAGGGTGGAGGGAGTGTTCTCGGGACTCGGGGATTACTTCGGGGAGAGGAGTTTTCCGCGTGAGGAACCATTGTCAGGGGTATAATCGGTGAGTGGGGAGTGTCCAAGTTGGTGTATACTCACCGAGTGAGAAACGAAAGAGAAGATAATATAAAGAAGAGAGAGAGGGTTAATGGTAGCCCCCAACGCCTTTCAACCAATCACAATTTTTTTTTTTAAATTGTTTACCACTCTTCATGTGTTTGACCGTTGCTAGTGATTGAGTGCAAAATGGAGAGTGGAGTAGGGACTTGACATTGCATGACATTATTGGTTAGAAAATTGTTTAAACACTCACCATTTGATGACCACTCCCTCCATCCTAAAAACATGGTTTTTAAATAATTTTAGCTTTTTCAACGTAAAATAACCAATGTAACCTTACCCTTTAAAATAACAAATAAATATGGAAATTTGTCATATTTTTTATCATTTTACTTTTTCCATCACAAAGCTAACCCAAACATTTTTTTAAAACTTTTTTTGAAAAGGTTATAAGTTAATGAACACTTAAAAAAAAACACTTTTCCTAGATCAAGTGGTGGAGGGCTTGCATTTCTCTTGAGAGATGCAGGTTCGACTCTCACTTGGTGCAGAGTGAGGCACTGGTGGGCAATGATAGGAGACCCAGGGAAACCTGGGTTGGTTCCTTGAGCCAAACGAGTTTTACTGGTAATTTCACTGTCGTGCCTACGGACGGGTGGGTTACCGGGTTTTCCCCGGAATTGGTGGTGGACTCGGGTTACTCTCGGAGTACTCCGTTTGTCCAGTGGGTGCCCCGAGAGTACTCGGAATTGAGTTTGTTAACCGTTTAAAAAAAAACACTTTTCAAATTAAATAAGCAATCTCAAGTGTATAACATAAATGATTTTCGCTTTTTTTACTGTAAATACCAAACATTTAATTAGTTAGCAAAATTTAATTTGTGAAACAAATGTTAGGCCCATTTTATAGGATCTACTATCTAGTCCAAATAGCTTTGACTTATCTACAGCCCAAATTTCTGATGCACCGGGATACTAGAATAAGGCTAATTATAAACTTTTAATTTATTGTTGGGGTTCTAAGCCCGGATTAGAGTAAAGGGTGTAGGGGATAATCCTCTTTTTTTTATAGAATTACGTAACTTATTAACGAAAACAATACAAATTCGGGTCTAAGCCCGGATTAGACTAAAGGGTGTAAAGGATGATCCTCTTCTTTTTATAAAATTACGTAACTTATTAATGAAAACAATACAAATTAAAAAAAATATTAAATAACTTAAAAAAACATTACATTACTTGAAAATTAAAAACATAAGATAATTTAAAAATAATAGCGAGAGGGGTTTAAAAAATATTGTAGATTGTATAAAACTAAGGGAGGTTTGGGTTGAGATTGTGTGAATAAAGGTAGAAGATTGGTTTATTTATATAAAAATTGATTTTTTTTTTTAAATCATGCCGTTAAAAAACGGCTATAATTATTACCGTTGCATCGTCAAGGGCGTCGAGAGGGGGACGGCGAGGACGGAACAAGCTTGTGGGGGGCGGTGTGGACGGACCCTGACATCCCACGACATGCCCCCGCCGTTCCCCACACCGTTTGGTCTTTAGAAAAAGGTACAATCGTCCTTGATTTAAAAAGACTGAGTCGTCCTTGGTTTGAAAAAATATTTTTCAAAATTCATGGATCTCGGTTTTGTTCTTCATCCCCGAAGCTTTAAAGATCTCTGATTGATGGTTCATATATTCTCATAATGCCTTTTTATATGATGATATCAAGTAATGTTTGGTCACATTCTTTGTCGAGTTGTGACCCTGGTTTTACTTGCATGATGGCATGTTGTTGAGGAGATTTGAACCTAAGGTTAAAATGGCATGTTGTTGAGCCGTTGAGGAGATTTGAACCTAAGGTTAAAACAACACAATACTTCTGAAAATCTTTTCAAAATATACAACAATAAAAAAAAATGAAGATTAGCTACCTCAAGTCTCAAGTTCCACCTCTACCCTCTCCACTTCACCCTATAACCCCATTGTCGCGCTACACTACACTGTTTGTAGTTCTTACTTGTTGCGAACACTGCTCACTGTTCTAATTTAATATGAAACTTTCTTTCAATAAGCTTATTTTTAGGCTCAAACTCAACTCAACTTGAGTTTTTAATATTCTATTCTTGAGTAGCTCTTGATCAGCTTAGCTCATATACATCAGAACAAAGTAAACAATTAAAGCATAAAGTTCTTGAAACGTTATACGACCCAATATTCTCTCCCTCTATACGAGCCGTATAGGAGGTGTGAAAATAAGATTTTAGGGTGTGACTTTATTGACTCATAGCATATAACGAACATAGACTTGAATTTGATATTAGTTCAAACAAAAACTGATTACATCTTGATTATTGCATACTTAAATTGTTCCTTAATGAAGACAAAATAAACTGAACATACAAATAAAAATGGAACAATAACTTTAAACTTTTATACTGTAATTCTTTATTTTATTATTTAATATAATAATACAATAATAATACAAGATCTAAAGATCCAGAATAAACTACAAATCTAGTCCCTGAAGTTTACATAAACTTTATAGATTTAGTCTATTAAGATTCATATTGTGTTTCTATTATAGTTTTGCAACTTTTATCTCATCATTGAAAATAAAAGCATTGATAAAGTCTATTTAGGAAGTGGTGTACACATAAAATGGTTTTCTAGTAAGATTTAAGTCGAGAAAAGTAATTTCTCTTAAATTCTTAACTCGCTGAAGTCTCATAAAAAGATTATTCCAGACATTATTTAGCTATAGTTACAAATTTAATATTATCACACAAAGCCTCATAAAAATATTATTCTGAACGCTATTTAGCTATAGTTACAAATTAAATATTATCACACAATAACTTTTGATTTATCACGTCTCATGCACTCTATGTGATCTAATTTAACGAACACTTGTCAATATCATGAATCATTACATATTATCTTAATGTCGGTGGCCGGTATCCCTCCTCACATTCTTTTCCTTTTCCTTTTTCATTTTCCGTACCGGTTCTTTTCCTTTCTAGTTTCCCTCTTCCGTTTCGGTTTTTTAATTGTTATATCCAGTGGCGGACCCAGGAATTTTTCTATGGGGGTGCGGAACATTTTTAAAAATTTTAGACCCCTAGATATATAAGTAAAAAAATCGGTTCGTATCGGGTCGGGTCGGGTCGGGTCATGTAAAACAAACGAACATCAAACTAAATTTGTATAATAATAAAAAACGTCGACGCCCTGCGGGTTTTCATTTTTTGAAATCTATTCAAAACATCATCTAAAGCTAATTTCTTAAGCAATTCTTTCTCTATTTAATTTTCAACTATTGAAGCCCTAGAAATCATAACGTAAGTTGTAATCACCCTAAAATTATACAAGCAACATAATCACCCTAAAAATCATCTAAACAACAATAAACAACGTCAAAACACACAAAATTTCAAACCTATTTAACAACTTTATTACCCTTTTTTCTCCTATAATATCAACCAAAATCATCAAAATAACAAAGAAACTTACCCATGTTCGGATTCTGGTTAGATTTGGTGTCGAACGACGGTGGTATGGTGGCTAATTACGGTGGTCGCCGGCTGCTGGACTGTTGTCGCTGGGTGATGTTATTCGTTGGCAGGACGAAAGAGAGAGAGAGAGAGAGAGAGAGAGAGAGAGAGAGAGAGAGAGAATTTCTAAAGCTTTTGGGCTTTAATTATTTTATTATAGTTTGAAATATTGTTAGGTTTGGTTAATGGGCTAAGACTTAGTGGGCTAGCTAGTTATGAATTATAGGTTGGTAAAGGTATGAGTATTTGGGTTTAGTTAGTTAAGTATTAAAAGTTATATAATTTAGGTAGTATTATTTTTTTAAATAAAGTTTACTAAAAAAATTAAAATATAAATTGATGACACTTTTTACCTAAGGGGTGCGGATGAAACATTTCAAGGGGTGCGGTCGAAAAATTCCAAGGAGTGCGGTCGAAAAATTCAAGGGGTGCGGACGAAAAATTCCAAGGGGTGCGGGCGGGATTTTCGACGGAACTTAGCACTAAATATTTTTTTCCCCGGGGGTGCGCCCGCCCACCCTGGGCTGACCTTGGGTCCGCCCCTGGTTATATCAAGTTATATCTTATTTGTGGTGGTTGGTTGCTCTAATAACCGACCCCACTTTTTTTTATAGAAAACCAAACTCATTGCAAGAGTCATTATCCTAGTTATACCATAATCTACCGAGCAAATACTGACCGAATTCATCTACGTAACGAACCCACCGCAAAGCATGAGCATCACCACTTAGTTTAAATTAAACCTAATATATATAAGATGGAATATGTTAACTTTAGTTTATATGTGGTCAAAAGATGCAAAAACAAATTAGTGAGGCACTAAATATGGAGAAAGTGCATAGTGAAGTGACTATCAACAAATCAAGTGTCCGACTGCATCAGTGACTGAGTGGAGAAGAAAACAAAGCTTTCGATCTGACTGTAACCATGGGAGGTAACCTCAATTCAATTCAATTCAATTCAGTCTTCCAAAATTAGGGTTTTTAAATACATTTTCAGATGTTAATGAATGTTGTTGGATGAAAATTGGTGGTACAGCAAGTGAAAAAGTAAAAGCAGGTGAATGCAAATCGAGTTTATGGCTAGCATCAAACCCTAGCAAGCGATGGGGTGAACTGTTCTTCCTTTTCTACACACCCTTTTGGCTCACTCTTTGTCTCGGTATTGTCGTCCCTTACAAGCTCTACGAGGTACTCTTTTATGATTTTCCTCTATATGTATTTCTGTTCCTCAATCGGAGATGTTATTATTATTATTATTTTCAAGTGAATTACTTGATTTTATGAAAAGGTTTAGATAGGGCTGTAAACGAACCGAATGTTCAGTGAACAGTTCATGAACCGTTCTGCAGGAAGTTCGTTTATGTTTGTTCGTTAGTTAATGAACGAACACGAACAAGAAATTTCGTTCGATTCATTCAATTGCGGTCGTGAACGTTCGGTAAACTATTCATGAGCATTCGTTCATGTTGGTTTGTTTACGTTGTTCGTTAAAGATTTTTTTAGCATTTACTTATTTTAAACTTTTTATATTCTTTAATTTTTATTTTTATCTCATTACTCGAACAGATAAAATAAAAAAACCATATCTCCACCTTGTTTATGCACCGTTCCGTTTTCCTTCTCATTATTCACATCGACAAATACTATTTAGCTTCGTTCAACGATTAGGGCTTCAAGGTCTAGTGCCGCTCCCTCTCACCATCCACCTATAGCCACTGCCGTCTTCGCCGATTTTATTTGTGTTCGTGAATACGTTCCTTTCCTTAATGAACAAACACAAACTTAAAATTTCGTTCAAGTGTTTATGAACCGTTCGTGAACACATTCCATCCTTAACAAACAAACAAACAAACACGAACAAGGCCTTTCACTTTGGATTACCTATTAGGCTAAATGTGAAATTCATGAACATAAGAGGAGCTACCTATTGGTAGTTTTCAGTGTCATAACTGCTAGTTTTTACCAGCTTCTTTCACTTTGGATTACCTATAGAAGTTTGTTGTGGTCATTATAAGTGTTATTGAAAAGGTTAATAGTATTAGACTATGAGCCCACGGGCTTAGTTAGGTTTCTAGGGTTACTCATAATCCCTATATATTGTAACTCAACCATTCAATAAAATCATTCAGTATTTTACAATCTTACAACCGAAAACGAAGCTTTATTTGAACATGAAACTGGGAAAAAAAAAGAACTGGAAACGGAAAATGAACAGTGGCTAGACAGGGCGGCGGCGACAGTGACGGCACACCGCCCTGTCTAGGGTTTTTCTCAAGTGGTGACGGCTAGGGTTTGGTTATTTGTGTGTGGCGCGGCGGAAACGGTATAGAGCCTAGGTTGGCTCTGATACCATGTAAGATTATGAAAGACTAAATGATCATTATTAAATGAGTAGGTTACAATATAGGGATTACGAGTAACCCTAGAAACCTAACTAAGCCCGTGGGCTCATAGTCTAATAAATAGCTGTCAGTTTTGACCTTGATTGATAACTCATTTGACCTTCTAAACTCAAATGTAGTACCTGTTATTTTAGGATACACATGGACAAGTAAAAAAAAATCATATTCATGTCCTTTTATGTGGAGTTTACTGCTTCAATTGATAATTATCACAAGATGATGATTGTATTTGTGTTTATATACTTGTTCGTTTGAACGGTTGTGATTTTTATCAACAGGATTTCAAGGAGTTGGAGTACTTGCTTCTAGGACTTGTTTCTGTGCTTCCTGCTCTTCTTATACCAATATTTGTGGTTGGAAAGGTGAAAATTATATGCTTTTTTTATTTAAGGATTCATTGCAAAGATTGGATATTATGCTTTAAAATTTATGTGTATATAACTGCCTAATTGTTACTTATCCTTCACTTCTTCTCTTGAAAACTGGATCAAAATTTTATTATAATATTAAAGGTTTGTTTATATTTTTTCGTTTACATCATGTAATTTATCCAGGCTGATCGTAGCCTTGACTGGAAGGATCGATATTGGGTGAAGGCAAGTACATCTTTTGCCGATTCAAAATCTATTTAATTTGAGTAAATTACAAAAATCGCCCTTTATGTATTTCACTTATTGCAAACCGTGTCCTTTGTCTTCAATAATTACAGAAAACGTACTTGATGTTTGCAAACTCTTGCAAATTATGTCCTTTAGCCCTAACTCAGTTAATTTTTTGTGGTTAAATCTGACCAAATGAACCCCACATGAGGGTATTTTGGTCATTTTACTCTCATGTGGGGTCCATTTGGTCAGATTTAATCGCGAAAATACCCTCATGTGGGGTCCATTTGCTCAGACTTAACCACAAAAATTAACTGAGTTAGGGCTAAAGGACATAACTTTCAAGAGTTTGCAAACATCGAGTACGTTTTCTGTAATTATTGAAGACAAAGGACACAGTTTGCAATAAGTGACATACATAAAGGACGATTTTTGTAATTTACTCATTTAATTTTTCATTTTTATTGCAGTTGAACTTGTCACTATTAGATTCATAATACGTTGGTATGATTCGTAATGCAGGCAAGTTTATGGATAATTATCTTTGGTTACGTTGGAAATTACTTTTGGACCCATTATTTTTTCACAGTGCTTGGTGCTTCCTACACCTTCCCGTCATGGAAGATGAACGACGTAAGCCGTAATTCAACATTTTCCTGTTTTCTGTATGATTTGTAAAATTTAAGAAAATTAAAGTTCTGATTTTAATATATATCTTTACAGGTACCCCACACGACTTTTTTGTTGACAATTGTTTGCTTCTTGTTTTACCATGTGACATCAAATTTAACACTTCGTAGGCTACAACATTCTGTTGCTCATTTGCCGGTGAAAACACAGTGGATTATTAAATCCGCATGGATTCTAGCTCTTTCCTACTTTATTGCTTACCTGGAAACCGTGGCTATTTCAAACGTATGTGGCTTTTTTTTCATTTTTCTTTTGAAGTATCCCCTAATTAAATATGCCGTTTGTTATGAATGTTACTAGGGCTGCAAACTAACCGAACGTTGTTCATGAACCGTTCGGCGGGAAGTTCGTTTGTGTTCGTTCGTTTATTAAACGAACGAACACAAACAAGAAAGTTCGTTCGTTTAGTTAAATGGACAAACATAAACAGAGGGTCGTGTTCGTTCATTTATGTTCCTGAACGTTCAGTAACGTGTTCGTTTATGTTTGATAGTTCATTTGTGTTTTTAGTTTTTTATTATATTTCAATATTTCAAAATTCTGATAAATAAAATATTTAATAAGTATGAGTGTATTATATATTCTATTCATGAACACAACATTCGGTAAGTGTGTGTTCGTTTGTTTCCATTTGTGTTCATGAACGTCCGTTTGTGTTCGTTGCCTAAAATTAACAAACAAACACAAACATAAATTCCCGTTCGGTAGTGTTCATCAACAATTCGTGAACACATATATTTCCTTAACAAACGAACAAGTACAAGGTTTTGTTCGTGTTCGTTCGGTTCGTTTGCAGCCCTAAATGTTACATGTGTGCCTACCAACAATCATCACATAACAGCATGAAGATATTTTAGATACTTTACAGATAATCAATATGGTGTTTTTAACTGTCAAGTCAATTGTTTGCAGCTTGTATATATTCTTGTTATTTATTGAATAAGGATGTTACTTAAAGATTTGTGTTTTAAAATGTGCAGTTTCCTTACTATTCGTTTGTGGACAGAACATTAATGTATAAAGTTGGTTCTTTGTTTTATGCCATCTACTTTCTTGTAAGCTTCCCTATGTTTCTAAGGTAAGAAACTGCTTCTTTGTCAAGTCCTATGAAAGTGACACGTGTGAGTTGCTGAGCGGTGCAATTCATGTTTGTAGGATTGATGAGAAGGCAGAAGATTTATGGGACCTACCAAGAGTGGCTGTTGATGCTTTAGGGGCTGCCATGCTGGTTACCATAATACTGGATCTATGGCGCCTTTTCTTGGGCCCCATCGTTCCTATTCCCGACACCAAACAGTGTGCTCAACCTGGTCTCCCTTGGTTCCCGGGCCACACCGAACTCTAATTTAGATTTTTTCATCAAAGTTTGGAAGCGTTGTAATAGCATCCAGATGTGATTTTATTTGTTGTTTCAGTCATTAATTTAAACTTAAGGTTTGGTGCATACAGTTGCGCAAATGTATCATGTATTATCTCATTGCATCATGTATGGGTTTTAGGGTGGAATGCCAATGTTACTTTTAGGAGTGTCTTTTCTTGTGACTATGGGTGCGAACGAGCCGAGCGGCTCGCAAGCTACTCGAGATTGGTTCGAGAAAAAGCTTGAAATGAGTCAAGCTTTATCGAGTCAGAGCCAAACTTGAGCCCAAATTAAAGTTTGTTTATTTATTGAGCCTGGCATGTGAAGCTCGCCAGGCTCATCAAGTCTTATCAAGCTTTGGTGTAATATTAGTTATTATTAATATTTAATGACATCTACCCCTTATTTAAAGTTGTCTAATAAACGAGCCGTGCTGAACTTATTTAAACTTGTTTACGAGCCAAGTCCAAACGCTTATCGAGCCCGTGAGCCTAAACAAGTTTGTTATTATGTATTGATTGATAGATAACAAACGAGCCAAGCTCAAGCTTGAGAAACTACCAGTGAGCCGAGCTCAAGACCCCTACTTGTGACCTAAAGTAACGTAAGAGTTACTAAGCAATACATTGAAAAAAATGATGCGGGTGGGTTCAAAGCATATAAAGATAAATCATCACACTAATTACAAAACTGTCTTCGATACAATTATTAGTAAGAATGACCAAACAAAACTATATATTGTAACAGGACCGCCAGCAAAACAATCTTACAGGAAATGTAAAACATAAGTAGCCGCACCAGAAATGTATTTTTGTGTAATAACGAAATCTCAAAAAAAAAAAAAAAAAAACTAGAAGCTTATTTCCGCTTGTCTATTTTGAGGTGCAACCAACTGCCACAATGAACAATATGCTGGAATTTTGGCTGCTTCAACCTCTAGCGTCGCAAGGTTACGCCCGTATTCCTGAACGTTAATAGATTAAATATTTAATCAGATAACAAGAAGCAGAATAAGTGTATTCAAACAGTAAAGCTAACTCTTATTATTATGACTACAAGTAGCATAGCAATGATCAGTTTCAATAAGTTCCAAACACCCCTTAGAAGACAGATGAAATATAAGTATGTATACCTGAATGTCTAGAAATAACTGCATGCATATTTTCTCTGTGTCAGAAACGTTATGGTCCGAGACGTCTGATACGTCTGAGCTGGCACCAGCTCGCCTTTGAGCACCTAAACGTATTCTCTGAAGTGAAGTCTCTGTTTTTCTTGCCTGGATGACAAAATAAGTATTCCTTATTAATATCACTGAGAACTATGATCTATTTACTGTATCTTAAAGAGAAAGGTAGGTCGGTGGACCTTTCTCTTTTAACCCTTAACTTTTGACACATTCACTCATTAACCCGCAACTTTTGATAATCTCTCTTTTAACCCTCAACTTTTGACAACATTTTTACATATCACCCCTCAAACTTTCGACAACATTATTAACCCTCAAACTTTTGACATGGAACACTATTAACCGTCATCTATAAGTACGTTACACATTTACTACTAACTTTTGGTAATTGACAACTTTGAACCTAACTTGTTCTACTTAATAACTTGACACCTCCTTTTGTTTACTTTTACGACTTTACACCACAACGTGCGACACATTATTATACACTAGGTTATGGACCCTGTGTGTTACACGAGTTGAATAATGAAAATATCTCACATAAGTAAATAATGACAAATACCATAAAAAATTGCTTAAGACCACCCATAATTATAAAAATGTCAATTTCTTTGAAATTTGAAGAAAAAAAAATAAATTTACACAATTTAAGATGCTAATATATCATACATAGTTATTGCTATTTACAGTGGCGGGCCTACCCACAGTCGTTGGTGGGCGGCCGCACCCTTGAAAAAAAAAAGATTTAGTGTATATTTTAGGCAAAAAACCCAGCCGCACCCCTTGAAAAAATGGTTGAACGCCTCATCCGCACCCCCAGCAAATAATTTATGGGTCCGCCACCGGCTATTTATCAATATATACATAAGTTAAAACTTACAATTTAGACAACTTGAATCATGAATAATTTGAAATGGAAAGCTACACCTGATAAATCTGCTAGTACACCTAAATCCTAATATTAGCTAGAGCACATATTTCATTAATGGGTTTCACGTTGATATTATGTTTTATTTTTTGTGCAAGGAATAGTAAAATTTATTTTTTTAAGTTACCACAAGATCTCATACCAAGTGACGATATCATAACAAATCAAACTGATACCGATCAAAGCTGAATTCCTACCGCATTGTGCGAGGGATTCCACTATTTATAACTTTAAATTATATATTTGTTATTGTTAATAACTAAAAAACAAAACTCATCCCATTAGTTTATCCCACCGATAAAATGTAAACTCAAAGAGCTATGTAAATATCTTCTACAATAATGAGAAATAACTTATATATATGATTGATCGTAAATTAAATTACAACCATAAGTTAAACAGAACTTACTAACTATATAAAATTAATTTAAATTCAAAAGTGTATATACGTTAATTCTCCAACTTCTATAGCTATATTCAACAATAGTTTATATTTATATTATATAGATATATAATAAAATAATAATAAATTAGATTAGACCAATGTGAATTAGATCAATATACTTATTTTATATAATTAATAATATCAGAATTATTAGATCAATATCCTTTATTTTATTATATTATATTAATAATAATAATAATTAATAACAAAAGACCTACGGAGAAAATGCCACATGGCATTTCGTGGAATCCTTTATTATATTTATAAGTTAGATTTTTTATCTATGCACGACCACGTTAGTGTCTAAATTTTCTTTTACGACTTTACACCACTGTCTAAATTACTTTTACAACTTTACACCGCAATGTCCGAGACATACTCTTTTTATCTATGTCTAATGATGTTACTGTCGTGTTCGTTACACGAGTAACAAAGTCACAAACGTGACTTACAGCCGCAACGCGTGGCACAGGTCAAAATTCTAGTTTTTAATGAAAACCAAATTCTTTCATTCCTGCATATCAAACACTTCCTAAAGAGTTCATATACATGTTTATGCTATTTCATGATATTTACCGTGTTAACGATATCAGCAGCCATCTCATGATACCGACCAGTAATCTTGAATGCAGCACCTTGCACGAGTTTACCTTTAACATCTTCTGTCAGATATGTGGTGGCCCGTTCACCATCCAGAAAAACCTGTGTGTGTATAAGTCCAGAAATTGTTAAATAACTATTACTAAAAGTCACTTAGCATAACCTGTTTTTCCCTACACTAACGAATACCTTCAAGGGTCGCAAAACGCCTGACACATAATGGGAATGCCTTACAGGAGGCGGCTTTTTAGTCATTCTGTAAGCAGCAACTATTCCATGCAGTTGTTTTAATTCCTATAATTAGGTACCAAATATGTTTATTATCAACAATGGAAAAAATTTAATAAAACTTATAAGAGTTAATTACTGTTTTCGTCCCTGTGGTTTGTCAAAAATCACTATTTCAGTCCATTAGTTTAAAAATTGTGATTTCAGTCCCTGTGGTTTCACTTTCGTAAACATTTCAGTCCCTGTGGTTTCAATTTCGTAACCATTTCAATCCCTTTATTCTGTTAGTAAAGGGACTGAAATGGTTACGAGGTGGACTGAAATGGGTAATGAAAGTGAAACCACAGAGACTGAAATCGCAATTTTTAAACTAATGGACTGAAATAGTGATTTTTGACAAACCACAGGGACGAAAACAGTAATTAACTCAATTTATAAAGAACTGCTGTTACAACTTACAATATACCTCATTAGACTTATCAACTAGAGTGTCAATGATGGAATCAATCACAGAAGGGACAAGGTCTTTAAGAGATTTGCCACCTTGTGAAATGCTGTTTTTAACAAGATCAAGTACGTCTTCTGTAGTAGATGTTTTAATAGCGTCAAACACATGTCCAATATAGTTGCCGCAAACCTCCGCAGCTAGATTATCTAAATCGTTAATTATCTGCAACATAAGACAAAACTACTATCAGATTAATATTCTTACAGACCCCAAAACTTATGAAATAAGGTGAAACGTACATAAACAAGATCCTCATGAGAAGCAGCAAGTGCCCATTCATATGGAGAATTAGAGCCGGAATTACGGGTTCTACGAGCAGATAGTCCAGCTGACAACCAATTTGCATATCTACAGATCCAGTTGATAAATGTCCAAATGTTAGAGATATTAGTTTAAAAGCATTCTCTGAGTTTTTTATTTTATTTTGAGTAAAATGCCAGTTTCGTCACTGAGGTTTGGCCAGTTTTGCAACTTTCGTCCAAAGGTTTGTTTTTTCGCATCTGGGTCCAAAAAGTTTGAAATCTTGCTATTTTCATCCGGCTCGTTAACTCCATCCATTTTTCTCTGTTAAGTCAGGGGTATTTCTGTCTTTTTTGTTAACTTAAAGGGCAATTTGGTCTTTTTTTACTTTACGTAAAAAGACCGAATACCCCGAAAAAAGACCAAATTGCCCTTTAAGTTAACAAAAAAGACGTAAATACCCCTGACTTAATGGAAAAAAATAAGACGTAAACACCCCTGACTTAACGGAAAAAATAAGACGGAAATACCCCTGACTTAACGGAGAAAAATTGGATGGAGTTAGCGAGCCGGATGAAAATGGCAAGATTTCAAACCTTTTGGATCCAGATGCAAAAAAAAGCAAACCTTTGAACGAAAGTTGCAAAACTGGCCAAACCTCAAGGACGAAAATGGCATTTTAATATTTTTTTAAACTTGATTGTTAGATGCCAACAAACCTAGATATGAGTTGCAATGTTAACCGAAGAAATTTGTCAGAAATAGATATAACAAGAACGTCTTCTTTCCAGCAGGATCTGAGGCATTCCAAAAGAGTAACACTTTGCTTTAATGTCAATCCTGATCTCTGAATTGGGGTCAAACTAGAACCTACAAGTGCAGAATCTAAAGAACCAGCAATTTCTTGAAACCTGCAAACAGTATACACTCAAATTATTCTTGATTTCTTTTTATTACTTGCTTTATGTTAGATTCTAATAGTGGTTTAGACTTTATGGATTGTTCCATGATGAGAATCATCAATACCTTAATGAGAAATACACCCCAATGTTCCATTGTTTCATGAAATCTACATATACAGCCTCGGCTCGAAAGCTGCTGACAGCAGATCTGGAAGGACAATATCCTTGCAAGAAGATTATAAAAAGTTAGCTTACGAATGGTTCGATTTAGAATACGTTTTGTCTTTAACAGGTCACACGTATATATAATGAATAAAACTGCTTGTATTACTATATTACAAAAATTTGAACATAATTAACATAATATAAGTGTGTCATATCAAGTATCAACCGAGAAATGGCAAAAAAACGCGAGCCTGACGGGTATGGACCGGGTATGGGATTAGTTTTAAATAATTTCACCGGTATGGGATTAGTTTAAATAATTTCACGGGTATGGGATTAGGTGATACCCAACCCGATTACTATAAACCAGATACCCGTTTACCCGAACAATATACCAAATCATAAACCAGAATTTTTATTATTTATATTTTTATTTTCCCTTAACCCTTATCTATTAGTGACTTGTTTGAGTAGGTTCGATATCTGAAAAAAAATCCTTTTGGAAGTATATAAAAGTTAATAATGTTATTATTTATTTATGATAAAACTTATACGTATGTAATTTATATTATAATTTATAATAGTTGCCATATAAATAAAAACTATACAAAAAAATGTATTTGGAAATCCCAATCGGTATGCTTTGATAAATTAACGGGTATACCCGATACCCGACAAATACCCAACGGGTATTGGGCCAGGTATGGGTATGGTATGGGATTACCACTACCCGGCCCGAACCCAACCCATTGCCATCCCATTCCAAAGTTACCCAACTGCCCGACCCGCCTGTTTTGCCACTCTATCTGAAAAAGAAATGGAGATACAAGAAACTGGATTTTATTTTACTACCTTCTAAATCAGCAAGAAAACCTAGACTTGCTTTATAATTTTTCAAGAATTCGGTAGGTCTTCCGGGCGAAAAGGCCCCTGGCTTTCCCTGTTGGATTGCGTAAAGAACCTCCTTAAGTATTGAATTAGCAAGGAAGCTAAATACATGCAAACCAGAATTTTCTGCAAAATGTTGAGAAACAAATATATAACCATTGATATATTCCTTGATTTGTGGATAACGATAGAAAAGCAAAAAGATTACCGATTGTTAAAATAACCATACCTGTAGAAGAAATCTCCAACAAAAATATACAGTTTTCTGCAATAAGCTGTTTAATTTGTTTATAGTCTTCTTCAAGATCGTCCCCGGTGAGCCCACCAACAACTCCAGAGGAAGTGTATGGAATCACTTTCTGAACTAATGGAGCCACAATTGTTGACCGAAATATTTCTTCTGCATTTCGTGTGTTATCCACAGCAGCATAAGCACGTAAGCAATTGTATACTGCATTTTCATCCTTGTGTACTAATCCATCGATAAAACAGTGTCCTAAACTTGTATCCAATAATGAGCTGGCATTTTGTATCCTTTTTTCCATGTTTTCAATAAAAGGCAGGTTCTGTACTGCCATTAACAGAGAAAAAATGTGTAAGTTAATAAAAAAAAAGAAAAATATATAATATGTTTACTAATATAAAAGGGATGCAGTGAAAAGACCTTCGCATGAGCAAAGTAGAACTTTAGCCTGTTCATTTCACTAGCAATTCTTTCTAAAAGCATGCTTTGAGTTTCTCTAAGATTTGCTCCAATTTCAGCATGTTGTATAGAGACACCATTACTTAAATGACCCTTTTCTGCAGTGTGTAGATCTCCATTTGAGCCATCAACGGGCACATTATGCAGCTCCTTTATCAGTTTCTCAACCTGCAATCACAACAGCAGAACTGCATAAACCCCTAAACTTGATTGGTACATTTCATACAAGTAATTTTACATAACCTTTGCTGCAATCTACAGGCACCAATATTCTAATCAATCGAGGTAATCAGCAATAAGCAATTCAGTTAGATACAATAAAAAAGAATGCCTTTTGAACTCGTGAACTTATATTGATGTAACAGTATCGTTAACGTTTTAAAGATAGTAAATCTGACTACAACATAAGTCCATTGCTCAAATTGACCCTCCAAGTCACATACTACAGTATCTGACATCTATAGAGTTTTTAACCGTGTCAAATGTGCCCAAGATAATGAGTCAATATGATACCCTCTCGAACCAAAATCGTAAACTAGACTATCTATCATTACAAAAAATAGTGAGAACATGTAATGCTAATGGAACAACTGCAATGTCTATAAGAGATCTAAGAATCGACATAACCGCAATCTTCATGAACAATATTGCTCCTAAACATTACTTAGATCCAATTATCCAAACACATTTGCAACTCAATCTAACACTAACTGTCAAAAATCACTAAAACCCTAACATTACCTTAGACACAACATGAGAAGTATCAATCAAAAGCTCCAAGATCTCTCTAGCAGCAGACGCCTCGGCTCTCTGCCTAAGCCCACCCTGCAACGACACAAGCGATCCTTCAACAGCACCACGAAACGCCACTATCTTATCACGGATCTCAATCAACGGTGCTCGCATACGCAAAACAGCAGCATCAACGTCAACAAGTTTCGTGCTGAGATTCACGAAGTCAGCGTAATCTCTGTTGATTAGTTCCACGAGTTCGTGCTTGAGAGACGAGAGATGTGATTGAAGCTCCGATCTTAGGGTTTCGAAAGGGACGAAGGTTCGTAGATCGGAGATGTAGGATTCGGAGTCGAAATTAGGGCTGAGGAATGAGGATTGCTTGAACCATAAGGGATGTGAGTCGATTGGATCGCCGAAGAGGTCCGCGGTGGCGGTACGCGGCGGAGGAGATAGGTGCGGTGATGTTGCCGGTGGTTGTTGCTGCTGGATCGCCATTGATGAGTTAACTATCAGTGCCTTGTTCCTGTAGTTAATCAGAAAATGCTTCGATTATCTTATTCCTTAAACCCAAAGGTATGTATATATACAAAGTTACAAAGGAAATCAAATATCCTAAACTAATAGAAAGATATACAATAAATACAATATAATACTAGTTTTTTTTATCCGCCAGACGTTGCGGCGGCGCCATACGCGACGTGATAAATTATGGACCACAATCACCCCGACTAGTTTTTGAACTAAATTTATTTGACCCAATTTGTTTCCAAACAAAATTTATGTCGAAACGTAGACCAACTTACAACGTATATAAAATAAACACATGCGGTGGCATCGTATGTGGCGTGATAAAGTATAGACTACAATCGACCTGAGTCGTTTCCAAACTAAATTTACGTTGAACGTATAGTAACTTAAATTTATATCATCGAATAAAAACGTATATATTTAATCTGATTTGTTTCCAAATAAAATTTACGTCAAAAAGTAGTCCAGCATCTTATAATTGACCCGACTTGTTCTAAACAAAAAAATATGTTAAGGCGTATGCGAACTCGAATTTATACCGAAACGTACATAAAAATAAAAGCGAAAGTAATTAGTTTTTGGGTAAAGTCAAAAATTTAAAAACTTGAGGGGGTCAAAGTGACATTTACAGAGTTAGAGGGTTACTTTTGCCATTATAGCAAAGTTTGGGGGTGAAATGGGTAGGTAGCTTTGCCACCACCTTTCTTTTTAAGTATATACTTGTGTGTTGGCCTAGGGAGAGAGCAGGATTTCTGTTTGATTTGGTTCAGTTCGTTATGATACCGCATACATTATAGCAAGCGAAAAGAAAACCAAAAGAATATAGTGGTGATATGACCAAACCGGTATCTATACGCATTGGTTTATTGTTTCTCCAATCGTCGTATGCAATACCTTTTTTATCTAAAGCGAACTTACCTTTTTTTTTTTATTTGAAGCTGAAAAAAACATTATTTTCAAGAATCCGTTTATACAAATCAAATCAAATAAAAAGTCTTATACATTTAAGGGTATGTTTGGCATGGAGCTTTTAGGAGCTTCTAGCTTTAAGCTTTTAAGAAAAAACTCATACTTAATAAAAAGTCTTGTTTGGTTGAAGGAGCTTTAAGCTTTTAGTTTAGGAGCTTGAAGCTTTTGGTTGAACGCTACTACTAGTAGCGTTTAGAAGGAGCTACAAGCTTTTAGGGAAAAATGACTATTTTAACCTCTCAAAATAAGAAACTTTTTAATGCACCAACTTTCTAAATTTTTAGTTATGTCAATTTTGGTAATTTTATGCATTTTATTAAAAGCTCCAGCTACTCTACCAAACACCAAATATATCTAAAAAGTTACAGCTACTAGCTACCAGCTTCCAGCCACCAGCTTCCAGCTACCAGCCACCAGCTACTTTTGCCAAACATACCCTAAAACCTCATAACAATCCAATGTCTCAATTTGATATTGATCTATGAAATTTGATATCACCTCGATGTACCAGCATTAAAATTATTAATAGTTATTAAACTTAAATTCTGTTTCATATAAAATAATATAGAAAAAAGACTTACAGAGAAAGAGAAAGAAACTAATGTAAATTCGTATATGATGTAATTAAACTATTAAAATATTCTTTTAGTTAATAATCCTCTTTATGCTCTGTTTCAACATTTTGTCAATCCCCTCTCATCTCATCTAACCACAACTCGTTCTTTTCCTCACCAGCCACCAACAATAGTGCTGGATGTTTCTCCGGTGACAAGAGGTGACCCCTACTCTCCCCGTCGGTGAACCGTCATTGTCGGTTGGTTTAAGAATTAAGATCTACCAAACCCTATTCTTCTACTCTCTATTTCCAGTCGCCGGTCACCACACACTACCGCCGACGATCTCGATTTCATCAACGACAACTGACTACATCTCCTCCTTCCTCGCTTCTTATCCCACCGGGTCTCTGTTGGATGTAGTGTTGCCACCGTCATCGTCACCGGTTGGCTTCCTCTTTCTCTCGGTCTCACTCTCTCTCCAGCATTGCTTTTCTCATGTGCAACCCATTGTACTTTGCGATCCCTTGGTTGTGTACCAATCACAGATCTGTTGTGAATTCCCATGTTGTACCTTGTGCTCCTTTAGTTATAGCCGTTCAGATGATGACAGATGTTGATGCTACTGTAGCACCGACCTTTGTTTTCAAGAGTTATATAATATACAGAAAATATATCCACCAATACACTCCCGTAGTCAGATAAGTAGTCGGCCGAATGCAAAGACTGGTTCTGAATCGTGTAAATAATGGTTGTGGTAGGTCCTTCGTAAAAATGGCAACGTATTGGTAATCAGCGAGGATATGTAAGACCCGAACAACACAAGGCAAACTTTTCGCACACAAAATGTATATTGATTTCCTTGTTCTTGGTGCATTGATGTTGTACTGGGTTATGAGATAAGTACATAGTTGAGATGTTATCACAATAAATAATAATAGATGCTTGTTGTATTGGGACTTGAAGTTATAGAAGTAGATTGTGTAACCATGACAATTCATTCGAAGGACCAAAACCCATTGTTCCTTTAATATATCTTAAAATACGCTTGAGAAACTGGAAATGTGGTTCACGGGGAGCGTGCATGAACAAACAAACATGTTAGACGCATAAGCAATATCAGTTCTAGTAAATGTCAAATATTGGAGTGCACAAGCATGACTACAATAATAGGAGTCGACCTCAAGTAAAGAACCAGTAGTGGCACTAAGTTTAGAACTAGTATCTGTGGATGCTTGAGCAAAAGAGAATGACTCACATTGCAGATTTAGGGTTTCAGTAATAGCCTTCTCGTCTAAGTCTTGGTTTCCTAATTAAGTACACAATGCACATGTATTAGTGTATTAACTCAATTCAACTTCAACGATAATCACTAGATCAAAACCATATCGAGATGACAAAGTATAGCCTTATTCAGGCAGCACTTAAACATCCGTTGATTTGTTTTCAGATCGATCGGATAGGGTACCGTACCAGTGATTCGAGTTAGCACACTGATTATGGGGCAGAGGTTTAGAACTTTAGGTGTAATAGCAGTATAATGAGGGAGAAAGAAAAGAAATTTTGAGCAAGTTTGAATGCCCAGTGCACATCCAACTTATAGCTGATCTTGGTCCTCGTCGCGTCACACGACCAAACACATGTTACACCTTCGCGTAGCGTGAAAGGTCTATGCTAGGACAAAGGTGTCATGAGTCACCACGTAGGCATAACACGTGGTGCCATGTGTCCATTGGTGCTCAAAGAGTCGTTGTGTCGCGCGACTGCATAATGTTTCCACCGTCGTGTAGCGTGAAGTGGCCTAAATCAGAATTCCTTCGTTTTTCGTGCTGGTTTCCATCGTACACGTTTGGAGTCTCGATTAAGATTCGTTATGGTCTTTTCAAGGGTTGTTACACAAAATCTTATGTGGTTTTAAAACTTATTTTAGTTTATAGCATGTACTTGTGAGTGCCTATATTTTAAACCATACCCATGTCGTCTTGATGATGGCGCATATGTAGATACTATAGCTTATTTGGGTGTCAGGTTGTTTCTTGAATGCACACGGTCGTTCCACGGTATAGTTATTCTATCGACCGTGAAACTTATGTTCCCTAAATATTGTATCTATTAACTTCGTTGGGCTATCATTCCATGACGTGCCATGGATATGGATCAACTGTGAGATTGCTGTCTATTTTGATCTTTTGTTTGTTGTGTTGTGTTGTGTTGATACATGGTTTTAGCAAACGAGAGACATGTATTATAAACATACACGCATCTTATAATAATGTTATATGTTTGAATTTTTAACATCATTAAAACAAACATCCTATAATGGCCATATGTGCATGATGCGTGGTTGAAAACCGGTGTTTAATCGTATTTAAGTTTATGTTTTTACATGACTTTCGATTTCGAATGGCCTACTTTAGATTAGAAATGTGTTTTGCAGGTCTAACAAAGTTTAATGAGCTATTCGGGAGCTTTAGGAGCATCAGGGAGCGAACGGGATCAACCGGGAACGCGAAGTGAATAAAATGGAAACCAAGAGTTAGACATAGCGTCGTCGACGCCCATATAGGCCGTCGGTGATGCCCCTTGGTTATTCGCGTCGGCTAGAAATACTGCTGAGTTCATTCATCTATATAAAAACATGTTCTTATAATTACAACATTCAGAGTTTTTACATTTGTTTATCTTACCAAACTACTATTGGCTAACTCATCGTCCAATAGTAAAGGAACTAATTTAAATAGTATTTGTCACTCGATGGCAGTTCTTGTGACTCTGGTCATATCACTCATTAGCTAACCCATTGTCCAATAGTGAAGATTATCAAGTAGTGTATACAAAATCCCAATACCGATGATAGTTTCCCAGTAAGAATACAAAAACTTAATCATTGTAATACAAGTAACAATTGGAAAACATTTAGGGTTTTGAAAGCATTTAATAAAAAAAAGAATGACTCGCTTTGTAGAATTAGGGTTTCGATTTAACAAGCCTCCTGATTCTAAGCCTCTTGATTCACAATAAGTTTCCAGCTCTAAGTCTTTCGATAATTAAGCATCTACTTTATCAGTGAATTTAAGCCTTCTGATCTAACCCCTAATTAAACACACAATGCAACACGTAGTAGTGTATTAACCCAATTCAACTTTAACGATAATCACGAGATTCAAACCACAACGTGATGACAAAGTATAGCCTTATTCAGGCAGCACTTAAACATCCGTTGATTTGGTTTTAGATCGATCGGACAAGGTAACGTACCAGCGATTAGGGTTTAATACACTTTCTGCGGAGCTGAGTTTCGAGGTTTAAGGGTTCTAGAATTTGAATGACAGAACGAGAGAGAAAGAAGTATCAATTTCTGATCGAAACTGGTGCACTGAATTCATCCCAGACCTGGCCTTATATAACTCAATCTGGCTTCTCCCGTGCGTCGCGGAAAAAGACACGGTGTCTTCCGCGTGTCACCGGGAGGGTCACCTGTCACACCCCGATTTCCACGTGTCTCACCGGTGGGCCCGGTGGGGGATTACCGTGACGATGTTGGCAACAATATAGTCAAACCACACAATTATATAATGCACAGCGGAAGCTTAAGATAAATATATAAACTTCAACCTCTGGTTGTAATATCAAAGGTATTACAGAAGTTGAATATATCCACAGCGGATCAAAATAAATAAATATTGTTCATTCAGATACGGCATCGAGTTTGCGAGACTATGTTCGATGCTTAGGCAGCTAATACCAGCCAATTTCGTCTAGTACCTGCACTTAATCTTTTTGGGGAAAATACGTCAGTTTACACTGGTAAATACATTCAACTGACACATTTGAAAATGTTTATTAAAATTGATTTGAATGCACAAGGCACAAACTCTTTTATAACTTGGGAAAATTATAATAAAATCTTGTGAACGTTTTACATGTTCTTTTATGCGTTCAGTAGCCCGGGTCGTGCCGGGTTAAAGATTTATAGACACACCACATTGCGTAAAACCGTAGTATAAAAACCAACGGCTACGTCTTTTAATTTAATGTCGACACTTTATACCGGGTGTACGCCTACACCGGGATGTCGATGGTCGTGGCCATTTCGTAAAATGATGCCAAGGATATCCGGGACAACGGTCATTAAACCCCCCAAAGGCTTATAAGAAACAAAACTGTTTAAATGAGCCGATCATATTATTTAATTAACCACCTAAGCGATGGAAGAATACAATGCTCAATCAAGCGGTATTAATATACCGTAACCCAAGCCCATATAGGGGAAATAAGTTAAAGTATTTACCTTTGCAAGTATATTTCCTTAATTGGATTAAATCACCGATAGCTTTTACTGGGGCTCCTAATCTGGAACGAAGGTTTTAATTAACCTCTTAGAATCCTAACGAGTCTTTATAATGGCCGTAGCCTAGACCGGTTGGTTCCGATATGTATAGATATGGTTTAATCGCGTGAAAGGCGAAAACCGAGAATGGAATGTGATTCTGCCCCAAACGAGTTCAGAGACTTGTTTTACATGGGTTAATGGTTCACACTCTGGATTTTGGGGTTCAAATAATATAATTTGACCCGTATCGGCTAATTTATGAAAACTAGTTTCATAAGCCGAACCGTGCGCGCAATAGGCGAAACGGTTAACCATGAGAGTCGTACGCTTATTTCCTAAGTCAATATGCCTTAAATAGGTTGTGGTATCAGTAGGATACCTTCCGTGACGCCCGTAACGAGTTTAAGTTAATATTATGCCCCGTAGGGGCTTTTCGGTCATTTTAAAGGCTTTAAAAGGGCTTTTCGAGTTCTACAGGAAATCTGAGTTTCCCGAACAGCTTATAAAGCTTAAAATACTTTATTTATTATTTAAAACCAGTAGCAACTGGAATCGGGTCAAAAGACCTTGTAGAACTCATGTTTTGGCCGAAAAGGGCATATTCGGTATTTACCGAACCGTAGCCATAACCGCAGGTTATGAGCGAGGTAAAAATTATTAAAAATCTTTAAAATTCCCAAAATATTATTTCAATACAGTGGGTAAAAGTTTTGGTGACGAAATCTTGGTTTAGATAGGTGTTATGCTAATTGCGCCGTTAATTACTAAAGTTTGCTTTAAATGCGCTATTTAGCATAACTCTCATTCTAGACCTCGGATTGACGTGAAATTTTAAGGACATGCTTATAATTTAATAAGCAAGGTTATGGTCCATTCACGTGTCCGAAATACTCGTTTTATTTTATAAAGGCCGTTACGGTCAACTTTTAGGCGAATGACGGAAATGCGCAAAAGACTCGGATAACTCATGAACCGATCACAGAGGTTCATACCATCATGTAACCTGGTCCTAAGAGAGTCCTAAGGTATATCTATACCTCAATAAAACGGGTCAGAACTGAAGTCAAAGCAAAAGTCAAACTTTTGCGACATTCGGCTCCGAACCGGATCAATATAGCAAATGGTCGATTCAAACGAGCGCAATCAAGTTTATATACTTATTATCATGTTTTATAAGTGTCAAAACAGGTTTCATAACATATACATTACAGATTATGCATAAATCGCTAAAATAGCTTTCTGTTGACTTTTTAACCGCACGTTTGACTCGATATTTGACATAGTTAGAGTGGTGATCAGGGGGAACCTTTTTAGAGGTTTATTACCCACATAATTACCTACTCAAAACTACTTTTGATCCGTCATAAGACTGAACCATTTGCAAGTTATTGTAATGACAACCGTTAGTTACGACGGTTGTGTTTATAGGCTAAAACTATGGAAATGTGTGACCAAAATGGTTATGAACGACTTACAGAAGTGTGTTCTTGTTTATAGAGCAGAGAAAAGGACTTGAGAGCTTAGAATGATCAGTAGATGAGTTGTTTGAGGTGTGGTGAACATATGCTCACAATGTGGCTATTTATAATGTTCAAAAGGCCTTTAGATCATCACAACTCATGCTACAACTGATCATGGATGATGGGCAGGTGTCCCTAAGTGTTATGGGTCGAGTAGGGGGCACCCATGCCTCATTGATTGATGTTTGGTCGTTCAAATGCTCCAAAAGGCAAGTAGTTACAACTTTCTGCATCTGGGCGTCTAATGCGGCCCGCATGGGAGTTCCATGCGTTTCTAATGCGGGCCGCCTGGGATTTAAATACCAGGCGAGTAAAAGAGGAGGCTCGCGGCCCGCCTCAACTTAACCACAAATGCAATGCGGGTCGCGTGGGGCCTGTTTTTCAGATTTTTAAAATCTTTTGAAATGATTACGAAATCCTGGTAATTAATAACGAAATCTTTCGTAATGATTTACCTGACCTTTCGGGTTTGAAGGGGTAACTTTGCGGTTTGGCCCTCGGTTATTTACCGATAGGGGCCTCGTGTTATTTACCCGCATTATAAAGTCCCCGTTTAGTTTATTAATTATTTGGAAAGCCTTAACTTTCACTGTTGACGCTTTTAACCCTTCTCATACGAATTTGAGTATAACTCTTTCGTTTTAAGACGGAACTTCGCGGAATTTATACAGTATATTCTAGTGAGCGTGTAATACTGTTACGAAGCCTTGGGAACGTTAAAGGGTCACTCAGAGGTAATATTAAACATGTTGACACAGTTAACCCCTGTAGCTCGTAATCTCTCACCTTTTTCCGCGTTTCGCTTCCGTACGATCTATGATTTATTCGTTTGAAGGTATAAGCGTTATTTAGGGTTACTATACAGTATATATACCCTTGTTGACATTTATAACCCTCGAATTTATATACTTTCAAGGTTTGTCAAAATTAGTCCTTTGTTTATTATGGATGCCACGTGTAATCAAATGACACGTGTTAACACATCATTGGACACAAAAATTCGAGGTGTTACATCCTCACCCCCTTAAAATAAATCTCGACCCGAGATTTACTTAAATAAATAGGGGTACTTTTCTTTCATTGTAGCTTCGACTTCCCACGTATATTCAGGACCTCTTCGAGCATCCCATTTGACTTTTACAATCGGTACGTGCTTTCTGCGAAGCTTCTTCACCTGTCGATCTTCAATCGACAAAGGTTTTTCTATAAATTTTAAGCTCTCATCTATATGCACATCTGTGTGTGGAATCACCAATGATTCATCGGCGAAGCACTTTTTGAGATTGCAGATGTGGAACACATTGTGAATTCCATTGAGCTCTTCAGGCAAGTTCAACTTATAGGCGACTGACCCGACCCGTTCAATGACCTCAAAAGGTCCTATGTATCTCGGACTCAGTTTGCCTTTCTTGCCGAAACGCATCACTCCCTTCTAGGGTGACACCTTAAGTAATACCTTTTCACCCACTTCGAAGTGAAAATCCTTACGCTTTGGATCAGCGTAGCTCTTCTGCCTATCGCGGGCAGCCTTGAGACGTTCCCAGATCTGGACAATCTTGTCCGTTGTCTGGAAAACAATCTCTGGTCCCGATAATTGGACCTCTCCTACTTCCGCCCAACAAACAGGCGATCTACGTTTCCTACCATATAATGCCTCAAAAGGCGCAGCCTTTATGCTGGTGTGGTAGCTATTATTGTAGGAGAATTCGATCAGGGGTAGGTTTTTATCCCAGTTACCACCTAAATCGATCGCACATGCACGAAGCATGTCTTCTAGCGTTTGGATAGTACGCTCACTTTGACCGTCCGTCTGTGGATGGTAAGCCGTACTAAAGTTCAAACGCGTGCCCAAAGATTGCTGGAAACTCTTCCAGAAGTGAGACGTGTATCTAGTATCCCTGTCGGAGATAATAGACACAGGTATGCCGTGTAAGGCTACAATCTTATCAACATAAAGTTGGGCTAACATATCGGAGCTATACGTCTCCTTGGTGGGTAGAAAATGAGCCGATTTAGTCAGCCTATCGACTATGACCCATATTGTATCGTTTCCTTTCCTGGTTTTGGGTAACTTGGTTATGAAGTCCATAGTTACGCATTCCCACTTCCACTCGGGAAGTTCAGGCTGTTGTAGCAAGCCAGACGACTTTTGGTGCTCGGCTTTGACTTGAGCACAAGTCAAGCACTTTGCTACGTGGGCGGCTACAGACTTTTTCAAGCCTATCCACCAATAATTTGCCTTTAAGTCTTGGTACATCTTATCAGCACCAGGATGAACTGAGTATTTGGAACTATGGGCTTCCTGGAGAACAACATCTCGTAGTCCCCCATAAATCGGAACCCATACACGTCCATTCAGCCTCAAGATTCCATCCTTGCTAAGAGTCAACTGCTCCTCAGTTACTCCCAGCTTTTCATTTGGATAGTTAGCTTCCAACACAGCCTCTCGCTGTGCAGCTAATATCCTTTCAATTAGATTGTTCTTGACTTCAATGCTCTTGGCATTGATTCGAATAGGTTTTACCCTTTCTTTCCTGCTTAAGGCATCGGCGACTACATTCGCCTTGCCGGGATGATACCTGATCTCACAGTCATAGTCATTCAGGGTTTCCATCCAACGGCGTTGCCTCATGTTCAACTCTTTCTGGTTGAACAAGTGCTGGAGGCTTTTGTGATCAGAATAAATCACAAATTTAATACCATAAAGGTAATGCCTCCATAATTTTAGTGCAAAGACAACGGCACCCAACTCCAAATCATGGGTGGTGTAATTCTTTTCGTGCACCTTTAATTGCCTTGAAGCATAGGCAATCACCTTGCCCTTCTGCATAAGCACACACCCCATGCCTGTGTGTGATGCATCGCAATAAACTACGAATTCATTTGTACCTTCCGGTAATGTCAACACAGGTGCGTTGCTTAGCTTTTGCTTCAGTATTTCGAAGGACTCTTGCTGCTTTGGGCCCCAAATGTACTTTTCTTTCTTCTTGGTCAAGGAAGTCAAGGGCGCAGCAATCCTCGAAAAATTTTCAATAAATCTCCGGTAGTATCCTGCTAATCCTAGGAAACTACGGATTTCGGTAGGCGTCTTTGGTTCTTGCCAGTTCATAACTGCCTCTACCTTAGCGGGATCTACTTGAATACCACGCTCACTCACAACGTTTCCTAAAAACTGAACCTCTCGTAGCCAGAATTCACATTTCGAGAATTTGGCGTAGAGTTTCTCACGCTGTAGTAATTCGAGAATGCAACGGAGGTGCTTCTCGTGGTCTGCTTGGTTCTTGGAATATATAAGGATATCGTCGATGAAGACTATGACAAATTGTCCAAATACGGCTTGCAGACGCGATTCATGAGATCCATGAACGCAGCCGGTGCATTTGTGAGCCCAAAAGGCATCACTAGGAACTCGTAATGACCATAGCGAGTCCTAAATGCAGTCTTGTGTACATCTTCATCTCTGACCCTTAGCTGATGATAACCCGACCTTAAGTCGATCTTCGAAAAGTAGCTCGCTCCTTGCAGCTGATCGAACAGATCGTCAATCCGTGGCAACGGATATCTATTCTTTATGGTAACTTTGTTCAGCTCACGGTAATCAATGCACAACCGCATTGATCCGTCCTTCTTCTTTACAAACAGGACAGGAGCTCCCCAGGGAGATGAACTAGGTCTGATAAAACCTTTCGCCAGCAGTTCATCCAACTGGGTCCTCAGTTCTTTCATTTCCGTCGGAGCTAATCTGTAAGGTGCTCTTGCTATCGGAGCTGCTCCAGGAATGATGTCTATTCTGAACTCCACTTGTCTATCTGGTGGCAAACCAGGTAGTTCTTCAGGAAAAACCTTGGGGTATTCAGAAATGACAGGAAGATCCTCGATCTTCGGCTTTGGTTCTTCAATTATCACCTGAGCCATGTAAATTACACAGCCTCTGTTCAAACACCTTGAAGCTTTCAGCATAGATACGTCCTCGGGTAACCCGTACTGCGTATCTCCTCGAATGGTAAGCGATTCACCACTCGGAGTCTTTAAAACTATCTGCCTTTTGCCGCAAATGATTTGGGCCTGATTACCGGATAACCAGTCCATGCCTAGCACAATGTCAAAACCCGCTAATTTGAAGGGAAGTAGAGATAAAGGAAAAGAATGGTTCCTAATGGACATTTCACATCCTTCTAGAACAGTTGAGACGGTTTCTATCGTGCCGTCCGCTAACTCTACTTCGTATTTCGCATCAAGGGTTTTGATAGGCATATTTAGTAGTTGGCAAAATTTCTGGTCTACAAAGGATTTATCGGCGCCAGAATCGAATAGTACTCTTGCAAATATATTATTTACGAGGAAAGTACCTGTAAGCACATTGTCGTTCTGGACCGCTTCCTTTGCATCCATGCGAAAAACTCTCGCATTCGACTTCTTCGTCTCTTCCGCCTTCTTGGCATACTTTGGGCAGTTACTCTTGATGTGCCCTTTTTCATTACAACCATAGCAGGTTGCATCCTTGATTTTCTTGCACTCCACAGTCTTATGATCCTTGGACTTGCATAGTCCACAGGAAGGAGTCTTTGATTGCGACTGTGAGTTTGATGCAAGTCTGCATTTCCCAGAGTGGGGTTTCTTGCATATCTTGCAGTTGGGCCTTTCACCAGTTTGCCCATCCTTCTTTGCCTCCGACCCTCTTTTGCCTTCACCGCTTCCACGGTGCTTCTTCCCTGATCTTCGTGAGGTATCATCCTCACGTTTTCTCTTCTCAGCCTCCTTGTTCCTTAGTGTCCTTAGACGGACGGCGTCTAAGGTAAGAGACAAGGAAAGGTCAGTAACTGACCTGAAGGTCGTCGGCCGAGAGGCCTTTACACTCGCCTTTATTGCGGGCTCCAAGCCCCCAATAAAACGGGCGATTCTTCGAGGTTCTGGGGTCACAAGGTACGGAACCAGGCGAGACATCGTATTGAAGCTCGTCAAATAAGCCTGGCAGTCCAGGTTCGTCATTACCAGTGACACAAAGTCAGCCTCGATCTTCTCAACCTCATGCTGAGGGCAGTAGTTTTCTTTAATGAGAGCAATAAATTCCTCCCATGTCATTTTATACAAAGCAGACTTACCAGATGCCTGCACCAACGCCCTCCACCATGCCAGGGCCTCGCCCTTAAAAGACTAGGACACATACTTCACCACATCCCTCGCTGCACACCCGCTGATGTCCACAATAGTGTCCATCT
Source organism: Helianthus annuus (assembly GCF_002127325.2). Classification (NCBI taxonomy): domain Eukaryota; kingdom Viridiplantae; phylum Streptophyta; class Magnoliopsida; order Asterales; family Asteraceae; genus Helianthus; species Helianthus annuus. The sequence continues at coordinate 180,350,039 of NC_035441.2, forward strand.
CATCTAGCCAGGTGATACAATCAACATCACCTTTCTCCCCTGTAAATTCCCGGGGCTTACAAGATACAAAGTATTTGTAGGTGCAACCCTTAGCATTTGATGCATCAGTATATTCTCTATCGCGATGAACGCTGTTCTCAGTGGACGAGTGTTTGTCGTCATCTTTCTTGGGTTCAGAGGGTGGTTTGGAGTGTGTCTTTGGTTTAGAGGGTGGTTTTGACACGGTTCTGCCTTGGGACTCAGTATATTGACGGTCAAGAGCTGCCTGAACAGCATTGTCAATCAGAGCCTTCAGTTGTGCACCTGTCAGATGCACTGGCGCATTGTCGTATTCATCATCATTAGTATGGCTATTCTCTCCGTTGGGATCCGCCATTGTAACTTGAATCTGTTACAGAATATAACAAAATTTTATTCAGGAGATTATTATATAATTGTCTTTTATGACAATTTGTCAACCATGGTACAGAGACCATATTTGGTTAACTTATTATTTCATTATATATTAGGATTTGAATATATCCTATTTTAGCTATATAAATAGTATTGGCGGCATAAAGCCTAATCATGAGGATGTTTTATAATTTTAGCCGAGATTTCAGAGAATCAAAGGCATAGAGACTTGAACCGTTGTTCTTTTATCTCTTTCTAACAGGGAGTCATAGACCACCACTGCCTTTTGTCGTTAAAAGACATTTATTACGGCCCATAGGCACTACATCTCTAATGGATGTTTTAATATGGTTGGCCCGTAGGCACTACATCACTAATGGATGTTTTAATAAGGTTGGCCCGTAGGCACTACATCACTAATGGATGTTTTAATAATACTGGCCCGTAGGCACTACATCACTAATGGATGTTTTAATATGGTTGGCCCGTAGGCACTACATCACTAATGAATGTTTTAATATGGTTGGCCCGTAGGCACTACATCACTAATGAATGTTTTAATAATACTGGCCCGTAGGCACTACATCACTAATGGATGTTTTAATATGGTTGGCCCGTAGGCACTACATCACTAATGGATGTTTTAATAATACTGGCCCGTAGGCACTACATCACTAATGGATGTTTTAATATGGTTGGCCCGTAGGCACTACATCACTAATGGATGTTTTAATAATATTGATCACCTTCATTGGTGATTTAACCCACGATTTATAAATCATTTATTTGGGTTCTGAAATCCTCAAAGGATTATTGTATAAGAATGACGTGCGTGATTTTAACGAATCACATCTGCCATGATTGTTAACATGCGTACAGAGGTTAACAGGGAATCAGAATCTTTTCAATTAGGTCGTACCATCTTGACTGGATCTTAAAAGACACCAAGCTAGGTTTCACCTTTTAAGATTCTTTATCTAGGCAGATCAATATAAAAGGATTGGTTTTGATTTATTTTATTAAAACAAAACTCATAACATACATTCCATAATCTCAAATACAATTACATATTGCCCTAAACGGGTCTTTCAAATAGTACATACCTCCATAGAGGTTTAAAATAAGTGACAAGTCCACGCAGGGACTAATACAAGATAGGTGTCCATGCAAGGACTAAAGATAAGTCCACGTAGGGACTGAAATACGATAAGTTGTCCACACAGGGACTTATTTCAAAGTAGAAATTACATTAGTACAACTATTAAGGGCTAGTGGTCACGTTTCTTCTTTTTGCCCTTTAGTAGGTTCGCCAAGCCTTTGAGAAATCCTCGGTGGCTTTTCTTCTCTTCCTCGAACTCTCTCTCCACACGATCTAGTCGATGGAGTATTTCTTCCTGTTCAGGAGGAGAGAAACGTGGTTGTGGCGCTTGATGCGGAACTGGAGGTCTGGGAGGTATTGGATACCCATGAGCTGAGTAGTCCGGTGGTCCCATGTTTCCATGTGCTCCGTCAGGGTAGCGCGCATTATATCTTGCCGACACCACATATGGGTCGCGCTCATAGCCATAGTTGTATTGTGCTTGTGACGGTTCGAACGGGTTGTAAGCCGTTGGACCTGTGTAAGCAGGTATGGGTTGGTCATACCCAAATGGTGGCGAATTTTGTGCAGCTGGTGCGGATTTCGCCTCATGTATAGGACTTGAAGGTCCTTCTTCTTGTAGTGGCGGATAGTGGCTACTACTAGAATGTCGAGGAGTGCTGAAGTGAATACCCCCTCCTCCTCGTGTAGACATACGAGCATTTGTCCTCCTACGCCTTGGCGGATCAGGTACTACTGGTTGCGCCGGTGGCGGAGGTGGTGGCGTAACTGCCTCAAAGCGTGAATCCTCAGAGGGATCCTGTGGATGTCGCGGTTGTTGAGATGTCTGTTGAGGTGGCGTGTAGTACCACTCATGTCGGTCAAACAACGCTTGGAAACTGTCTGGTCCCTGATAGGGTGTGCCATGGAAGGATGACCCATCAGAGACTTCTATCGGATGCGTGGGCGTACCACGAGCAGGTTCAGTAGGATCCTCATCTTCCTCCATGGGATCTTCAGAGAAGTGGTCTTGTGGCCCTAGTGGAACAAAACCTGAAGGTTCATGTATGTAGTCAGCCGGATTAAACTGACCTATGTAGTATGGAGTAGGGTCGTCATAATTCCGGGTCGATACCGAACATTGTAGAGGTATGAAGGAAGGTTGTGGGTTGTTGGGATCATTCTCTGAGTTTGGCCCAAAGGAGTGCCGATAAGACGGCGTCGAGCTGTGCGAAGTGGAATGCCTCGCGGGTTCGTAAAGATCCCTTCGTCGTTGTGGCTCTTCGCTCCATGTCATCGAAGGATGTCTTGTACCAGATGGTCCAGCTTCGTTATCGTGATGTGTCACGACTTCTCCTCTGCCTCTTCTTCCCCTTCCTCTTCCTCGGAATATAACAGGTGGCATTTTCCTGCTCCAAAACTTATTAAAAATCGAATCGAAAATAAAGACAAAAAGGAGTATTAATCCGAATTTGTCCTAGGTTATTGTCTAGACTCAAGTATGTGCAATTGTGTCATTGAGATTAAACACAATAGGATAGTGTTTAATTCACTCAATGTTGGCTCTGATACCAACCTGTCACACCCCGATTTCCACGTGTCTCACCGGTGGGCCCGGTGGGGGATTACCGTGACGATGTTGGCAACAATATAGTCAAACCACACAATTATATAATGCACAACGGAAGCTTAAGATAAATATATAAACTTCAACCTCTGGTTGTAATATCAAAGGTATTACAGAAGTTGAATATATCCACAGCGGATCAAAATAAATAAATATTGTTCATTCAGATACGGCATCGAGTTTGCGAGACTATGTTCGATGCTTAGGCAGCTAATACCAGCCAATTTCGTCTAGTACCTGCACTTAATCTTTTTGGGGAAAATACGTCAGTTTACACTGGTAAATACATTCAACTGACACATTTGAAAATGTTTATTAAAATTGATTTGAATGCACAAGGCACAAACTCTTTTATAACTTGGGAAAATTATAATAAAATCTTGTGAACGTTTTACATGTTCTTTTATGCGTTCAGTAGCCCGGGTCGTGCCGGGTTAAAGATTTATAGACACACCACATTGCGTAAAACCGTAGTATAAAAACCAACGGCTACGTCTTTTAATTTAATGTCGACACTTTATACCGGGTGTACGCCTACACCGGGATGTCGATGGTCGTGGCCATTTCGTAAAATGATGCCAAGGATATCCGGGACAACGGTCATTAAACCCCCAAAGGCTTATAAGAAACAAAACTGTTTAAATGAGCCGATCATATTATTTAATTAACCACCTAAGCGATGGAAGAATACAATGCTCAATCAAGCGGTATTAATATACCGTAACCCAAGCCCATATAGGGGAAATAAGTTAAAGTATTTACCTTTGCAAGTATATTTCCTTAATTGGATTAAATCACCGATAGCTTTTACTGGGGCTCCTAATCTGGAACGAAGGTTTTAATTAACCTCTTAGAATCCTAACGAGTCTTTATAATGGCCGTAGCCTAGACCGGTTGGTTCCGATATGTATAGATATGGTTTAATCGCGTGAAAGGCGAAAACCGAGAATGGAATGTGATTCTGCCCCAAACGAGTTCAGAGACTTGTTTTACATGGGTTAATGGTTCACACTCTGGATTTTGGGGTTCAAATAATATAATTTGACCCGTATCGGCTAATTTATGAAAACTAGTTTCATAAGCCGAACCGTGCGCGCAATAGGCGAAACGGTTAACCATGAGAGTCGTACGCTTATTTCCTAAGTCAATATGCCTTAAATAGGTTGTGGTATCAGTAGGATACCTTCCGTGACGCCCGTAACGAGTTTAAGTTAATATTATGCCCCGTAGGGGCTTTTCGGTCATTTTAAAGGCTTTAAAAGGGCTTTTCGAGTTCTACAGGAAATCTGAGTTTCAGGCAGCACTTAAACATCCGTTGATTTGTTTTCAGATCGATCGGATAGGGTACCGTACCAGTGATTCGAGTTAGCACACTGATTATGGGGCAGAGGTTTAGAACTTTAGGTGTAATAGCAGTATAACGAGGGAGAAAGAAAAGAAATTTTGAGCAAGTTTGAATGCCCAGTGCACATCCAACTTATAGCTGATCTTGGTCCTCGTCGCGTCACACGACCAAACACATGTTACACCTTCGCGTAGCGTGAAAGGTCTATGCTAGGACAAAGGTGTCATGAGTCACCACGTAGGCATAACACGTGGTGCCATGTGTCCATTGGTGCTCAAAGAGTCGTTGTGTCGCGCGACTGCATAATGTTTCCACCGTCGTGTAGCGTGACGTGGCCTAAATCAGAATTCCTTCGTTTTTCGTGCTGGTTTCCATCGTACACGTTTGGAGTCTCGATTAAGATTCGTTATGGTCTTTTCAAGGGTTGTTACACAAAATCTTATGTGGTTTTAAAACTTATTTTAGTTTATAGCATGTACTTGTGAGTGCCTATATTTTAAACCATACCCATGTCGTCTTGATGATGGCGCATATGTAGATACTATAGCTTATTTGGGTGTCAGGTTGTTTCTTGAATGCACACGGTCGTTCCACGGTATAGTTATTCTATCGACCGTGAAACTTATGTTCCCTAAATATTGTATCTATTAACTTCGTTGGGCTATCATTCCATGACGTGCCATGGATATGGATCAACTGTGAGATTGCTGTCTATTTTGATCTTTTGTTTGTTGTGTTGTGTTGTGTTGATACATGGTTTTAGCAAATGAGAGACATGTATTATAAACATACACGCATCTTATAATAATGTTATATGTTTGAATTTTTAACATCATTAAAACAAACATCCTATAATGGCCATATGTGCATGATGCGTGGTTGAAAACCGGTGTTTAATCGTATTTAAGTTTATGTTTTTACATGACTTTCGATTTCGAATGGCCTACTTTAGATTAGAAATGTGTTTTGCAGGTCTAACAAAGTTTAATGAGCTATTCGGGAGCTTTAGGAGCATCAGGGAGCGAACGGGATCAACCTGGAACGCGAAGTGAATAAAATGGAAACCAAGAGTTAGACATAGCGTCGTCGACGCCCATATAGGCCGTCGGTGATGCCCCTTGGTTATTCGCGTCGGCTAGAAATACTGCTGAGTTCATTCATCTATATAAAAACATGTTCTTATAATTACAACATTCAGAGTTTTTACATTTGTTTATCTTACCAAACTACTATTGGCTAACTCATCGTCCAATAGTAAAGGAACTAATTTAAATAGTATTTGTCACTCGATGGCAGTTCTTGTGACTCTGGTCATATCACTCATTAGCTAACCCATTGTCCAATAGTGAAGATTATCAAGTAGTGTATACAAAATCCCAATACCGATGATAGTTTCCCAGTAAGAATACAAAAACTTAATCATTGTAATACAAGTAACAATTGGAAAACATTTAGGGTTTTGAAAGCATTTAATAAAAAAAGAATGACTCGCTTTGTAGAATTAGGGTTTCGATTTAACAAGCCTCCTGATTCTAAGCCTCTTAATTCACAATAAGTTTCCAGCTCTAAGTCTTTCGATAATTAAGCATCTACTTTATCAGTGAATTTAAGCCTTCTGATCTAACCCCTAATTAAACACACAATGCAACACGTAGTAGTGTATTAACCCAATTCAACTTTAACGATAATCACGAGATTCAAACCACAACGTGATGACAAAGTATAGCCTTATTCAGGCAGCACTTAAACATCCGTTGATTTGGTTTTAGATCGATCGGACAAGGTAACGTACCAGCGATTAGGGTTTAATACACTTTCTGCGGAGCTGAGTTTCGAGGTTTAAGGGTTCTAGAATTTGAATGACAGAACGAGAGAGAAAGAAGTATCAATTTCTGATCGAAACTGGTGCACTAAATTCATCCCAGACCTGGCCTTATATAACTCAATCTGGCTTCTCCCGTGCGTCGCGGAAAAAGACACGGTGTCTTCCGCGTGTCACCGGGAGGGTCACCTGTCACACCCCGATTTCCACGTGTCTCACCGGTGGGCCCGGTGGGGGATTACCGTGATGATGTTGGCAACAATATAGTCAAACCACACAATTATATAATGCACAGCGGAAGCTTAAGATAAATATATAAACTTCAACCTCTGGTTGTAATATCAAAGGTATTACAGAAGTTGAATATATCCACAGCGGATCAAAATAAATAAATATTGTTCATTCAGATACGGCATCGAGTTTGCGAGACTATGTTCGATGCTTAGGCAGCTAATACCAGCCAATTTCGTCTAGTACCTGCACTTAACCTTTTTGGGGAAAATACGTCAGTTTACACTGGTAAATACATTCAACTGACACATTTGAAAATGTTTATTAAAATTGATTTGAATGCACAAGGCACAAACTCTTTTATAACTTGGGAAAATTATAATAAAATCTTGTGAACGTTTTACATGTTCTTTTATGCGTTCAGTAGCCCGGGTCGTGCCGGGTTAAAGATTTATAGACACACCACATTGCGTAAAACCGTAGTATAAAAACCAACGGCTACGTCTTTTAATTTAATGTCGACACTTTATACCGGGTGTACGCCTACACCGGGATGTCGATGGTCGTGGCCATTTCGTAAAATGATGCCAAGGATATCCGGGACAACGGTCATTAAACCCCCCAAAGGCTTATAAGAAACAAAACTGTTTAAATGAGCCGATCATATTATTTAATTAACCACCTAAGCGATGGAAGAATACAATGCTCAATCAAGCGGTATTAATATACCGTAACCCAAGCCCATATAGGGGAAATAAGTTAAAGTATTTACCTTTGCAAGTATATTTCCTTAATTGGATTAAATCACCGATAGCTTTTACTGGGGCTCCTAATCTGGAACGAAGGTTTTAATTAACCTCTTAGAATCCTAACGAGTCTTTATAATGGCCGTAGCCTAGACCGGTTGGTTCCGATATGTATAGATATGGTTTAATCGCGTGAAAGGCGAAAACCGAGAATGGAATGTGATTCTTCCCCAAACGAGTTCAGAGACTTGTTTTACATGGGTTAATGGTTCACACTCTGGATTTTGGGGTTCAAATAATATAATTTGACCCGTATCGGCTAATTTATGAAAACTAGTTTCATAAGCCGAACCGTGCGCGCAATAGGCGAAACGGTTAACCATGAGAGTCGTACGCTTATTTCGAAAGCCAATATGCCTTAAATAGGTTGTGGTATCAGTAGGATACCTTCCGTGACGCCCGTAACGAGTTTAAGTTAATATTATGCCCCGTAGGGGCTTTTCGGTCATTTTAAAGGCTTTAAAAGGGCTTTTCGAGTTCTACAGGAAATCTGAGTTTCTCGAACAGCTTATAAAGCTTAAAATACTTTATTTATTATTTAAAACCAGTAGCAACTGGAATCGGGTCAAAAGACCCTGTAGAACTCATGTTTTGGCCGAAAAGGGCATATTCGGTATTTACCGAACCGTAGCCATAACCGCAGGTTATGAGCGAGGTAAAAATTATTAAAAATCTTTAAAATTCCCAAAATATTATTTCAATACAGTGGGTAAAAGTTTTGGTGACGAAATCTTGGTTTAGATAGGTGTTATGCTAATTGCGCCGTTAATTACTAAAGTTTGCTTTAAATGCGCTATTTAGCATAACTCTCATTCTAGACCTCGGATTGACGTGAAATTTTAAGGACATGCTTATAATTTAATAAGCAAGGTTATGGTCCGTTCACGTGTCCGAAATACTCGTTTTATTTTATAAAGGCCGTTACGGTCAACTTTTAGGCGAATGACGGAAATGCGCAAAAGACTCGGATAACTCATGAACCGATCACAGAGGTTCATACCATCATGTAACCTGGTCCTAAGAGAGTCCTAAGGTATATCTATACCTCAATAAAACGGGTCAGAACTGAAGTCAAAGCAAAAGTCAAACTTTTGCGACATTCGGCTCCGAACCGGATCAATATAGCAAATGGTCGATTCAAACGAGCGCAAACAAGTTTATATACTTATTATCATGTTTTATAAGTGTCAAAACAGATTTCATAACATATACATTACAGATTATGCATAAATCGCTAAAATAGCTTTCTGTTGACTTTTTAACCGCACGTTTGACTCGATATTTGACATAGTTAGAGTGGTGATCAGGGGGAACCTTTTTAGAGGTTTATTACCCACATAATTACCTACTCAAAACTACTTTTGATCCGTCATAAGACTGAACCATTTGCAAGTTATTGTAATGACAACCGTTAGTTACGACGGTTGTGTTTATAGGCTAAAACTATGGAAATGTGTGACCAAAATGGTTATGAACGACTTACAGAAGTGTGTTCTTGCTTATAGAGCAGAGAAAAGGACTTGAGAGCTTAGAATGATCAGTAGATGAGTTGTTTGAGGTGTGGTGAACATATGCTCACAATGTGGCTATTTATAATGTTCAAAAGGCCTTTAGATCATCACAACTCATGCTACAACTGATCATGGATGATGGGCAGGTGTCCCTAAGTGTTATGGGTCGAGTAGGGGGCACCCATGCCTCATTGATTGATGTTTGGTCGTTCAAATGCTCCAAAAGGCAAGTAGTTACAACTTTCTGCATCTGGGCGTCTAATGCGGCCCGCATGGGAGTTCCATGCGTTTCTAATGCGGGCCGCCTGGGATTTAAATACCAGGCGAGTAAAAGAGGAGGCTCGCGGCCCGCCTCAACTTAACCACAAATGCAATGCGGGTCGCGTGGGGCCTGTTTTTCAGATTTTTAAAATCTTTTGAAATGATTACGAAATCCTGGTAATTAATAACGAAATCTTTCGTAATGATTTACCTGACCTTTCGGGTTTGAAGGGGTAACTTTGTGGTTTGGCCCTCGGTTATTTACCGATAGGGGCCTCGTGTTATTTACCCGCATTATAAAGTCCCCGTTTAGTTTATTAATTATTTGGAAAGCCTTAACTTTCACTGTTGACGCTTTTAACCCTTCTCATACGAATTTGAGTATAACTCTTTCGTTTTAAGACGGAACTTCGCGGAATTTATACAGTATATTCTAGTGAGCGTGTAATATTGTTACGAAGCCTTGGGAACGTTAAAGGGTCACTCAGAGGTAATATTAAACATGTTGACACAATTAACCCCTGTAGCTCGTAATCTCTCACCTTTTTCCGCGTTTCGCTTCCGTACGATCCATGATTTATTCGTTTGAAGGTATAAGCGTTATTTAGGGTTACTATACAGTATATATACCCTTGTTGACATTTATAACCCTCGAATTTATATACTTTCAAGGTTTGTCAAAATTAGTCCTTTGTTTATTATGGATGCCACGTGTAATCAAATGACACGTGTTAACACATCATTGGACACAAAAATTCGAGGTGTTACATCGGCCTGGCCTAGACCTGACACGTGGCACCTCGACGTGACACGTGTCCTCGACCACCTTTTTCGCCCAATCATGCGTTTTTCTCGATTTTCCTACTGATACATATCGCGTATGCTCGGGTCTTGATCTTAAATGGTTCGGTTTTTAATTGTGAGTTTAGTAAGTGTATTTTTGTGCGGGTTGGTTCATTAGCCGTCAAGTTTTCTTAACCGCTAAGTTTTCAGCTTGAGTATTACAAGTTTCGACGCACACACTTAGGTTTTGATTACGGGTTGGCATTGGGAATATTGTTGAGGGTTGTTACATTCAATCCTAACCCTAATCTACCACAATCATCACCATCATCCAATCTATCATTCATCCGCATCCACAATCCACTACAAACCCTAACCATCATTGTCACACCCCTCCAAAACCCCACCCCGCCTTGGAGGCGTGACATGCCCAGGATCATAGCCACCAATCATATTGAACAACGTATTTAAGTAAATAAAACCAACCACAATACAATTGGTGTCAAAACATAGTTTGAGTTTACAACGGAAGCAAAACATAAGTTTAATATAAGTTTTCCCCACAACGACCACGCCTCCTTGTGCAAGCTCCTTAAGCTAGGGACCTAACGACCTGCAAGGCATGTAACAACAAGTCAACAACAAAGTTGAGTGAATTCACGGTTGGTTCACTGGCTTACTAGCCCGTATCGCGGTCTCCCAGACATGTGTGCGAAGGTTAGTATTCGTATCGTATCGTATCGTATCGTGTCGCGGGCCTACAGGCATGTGTGCGAAGATTAGTGGAGTGGCATCCTACCTCTGGAGGATGGCCGTGCCTTGTAGAAAGTTTGTGAACTCACCTTTGCTTTTGCTTTGCTTGATTTGCTTATCTTCTTTGATTGTAAGGGTATGGGATAGAGTTTAGCCTACTGATAAGCCTAATAATATAATGCACACGAAATTAGGTAAATAACCAATACAACATTTACGACAATTCACGAGATTAAACCCTCACAACGAATGACAAAGTGTAATACTTAACAATTCAGCAGATTCACAACGAATAACAGAGCATAGTCCGAAATTGGATAATACTCAAATATTCAAGTCGAAATCACGACGATTAACAAAGTATAAACTCAATTTGAGCAACACTTAATCATACGTTGGATAGTTTCAATCGATCGGACGTTGAATCGTAATAACGATCGAATTAATACCCTGAATCGTAGCAGCGTTTCGGGATTGGTGTGTGTTTTGGAGTAATCAGACAATAACTCAACGTACATAGAGAATTTGTACGTCGTTCCAACTCCCAAATTCAAGTCCCAAAGCCCTCTATTTATACTGAAAAATTGACTCCCTCGCGTGTCGCGACAGGGAGATGTGCATCTGTCGCGTGGCGCGACGGGTAACAATTCTAGCCTAGGGTAGCCACGTGTCCAACTAGCCTAGCTGAGTCGACGGAAACGTTAAATTCAATTCTTACAACGAAATATGAGGATAATCGTCAAGTAGGAAATACCCCCCCCCCCTGAGTTTTAGGGGTCCTGATCCTGATTCCGATTGTTATGAAAATTTTAGGGTTTATGCAGAATTACTTGGGTTTCTTAATTAGGGTTTCCTTAATAGATAATTAACACCGTAAGTATTAATTTTAGTGAGAGTTGTTACAATCATCATCATCATCATCACCATCAAGGCTTCAAGATGACCATGTTCAAACTCTCATTGATGGTTGACCATGCTTCATTTGTCATGAACGGCTAATCCTCCCGGGCTTCACCCTGATTTAGACTTTTGTAAGGTTTAAGGTTTGCTTTATGTTTATTAGTTGATTTGTGACAAGTTGAGTTATATTTGAACTGATTGATAATTGTCTTACATTTGAACTAGATTTGTGAATTGTCGAGTGGTGATAAAATTTGACTTTGCAAAATAAGTTTGTGTATTTACGCCTCATATTTTGAAAGGATTTACTTGTTCGAGGTAATGAAGTGCATTGCAGTCCGTTATACACGTTGATAGCAATTGACACCTAAGCCTCATGATATCAAAATCGTTAATGACAAATTCAACCAAATCAATCTAAAAATGTGTAGCAACCCTAGGCTTTGCAATTGTTGAATCGGGTGTGAGCCTTGTTTTCTAATTATTGTTACAATCATGTTTTCGTGCAATTGGAAGTGTTCAAGTTTTCTTAGTCAAGTAATTTAGTAACAAACTTGTCGGTTCAATCCGACATCTCTTTTCAAACAAACAAACAAATTAACCATTTTCGTAGCAAGCTTCATAAAAAGTGCGACAACATTAATAATCAATCACGTCCATACGCAAACGGTTCGACCCCTTACTACCACTAACACATTGTTAAGGGTAATTTGGGCATTATAAATATTATCTTTGACCGGGGCGCGACACTCCGATCAATGCACCAACAGTTAACACAATATACATGTTGATTCAATGGTATACTAACTAACTAACTAATCCATTAAAATTCAACTTGAGGGCCGGCCATAAGCATGTGCGGGGTGGGCGACGGCTCAGGGCCAAAAACGTAGAAGGGCCCGTACGTTTTTTAGAAGCATAAATATAAAAGATCTGGAGGGAACCCATAAATATAATTAGAGATGAAGCCACTTTCAAAAAATAATTACAGCCTAGTGGAAAGGTCCCTTGTTTCCAACCAGATGGTGGCCGGTTCGAGTCCCTTTTGTATATTTTTTTGTAAGATTAATGTCTAGTTTGTTCATGGAAGTTCCAATGAACTTGGTGTATTTAATGAACTTGGTGTATTAGGAATTAATTGTAACAGATTATACTGCACTTATGCCTTTCTTATTAGGAATTAACTATAACAACTCATGTATCAATGTTTTTGTTTTCTTATTTTTTGTTTATAATTGCTTTTAATGAATAATTATATTTTAGATCAAATAAAGAATTGTACAAGTTCAAGCAAGATCGTATTTGTAAAGCAGATAAGTGTGAATTAAAAGCTATGTCGGCACCAACCATAGTTGAACCGGTTGCCGACTCCCCTTCTAAAGTTCATGTGTTGGGTTCGAGTGTACGTGCTAGGCGTTTTTTCTGTTCAGTGGGCTTACTTTGTTTCTCGCTATTTCCTTATTTATTGCAAAAGGTTAGGTCAGACCCGGTTTTTTTAATCTCGCTCAGGGCCCAAAATCTTTTTAGCATTTTCGGAGACGGCCCTCTTCAACTTATTGGTACTTAACCTATAGTTAATTCCCGTATTCCTATAAGAACTAGAAAAAAAGACTATGCATTTATCTTCAATTTTAATTTAAACTGTGGATACCTTATCTTTAAAACAAATAGCATGTGAAGGGGGTATTGACATGAGGTCGGATTCTCATACATAGCCCAGGCATAATCTGGGCTAATCACAAAGTATACGTACATGCATTTAACCAACACATGATAAGGGGACACATGATAAAAGCTTAAGCTTTAACCAACACATGATGAAAGCTTTAACCAGCAATTCCTTAACAAACCCTTGATCTAGACATGATATCCACCACCCTTGTTTAAGCCCGAAACACTAGGCTAGACCCACTATCAAGCCCATTAAGTCTTAACACACAAGGGGAAGACTTTATATTCTATTTTGGATTACAAAAATACTCGAGCCCGATGGGTATACTCAAAACCCAAAGCATTTGGGATGGGTATACCTGATACCCGATGGGTTTATGGGTATGGAAAAAAAATATTCTGCGGATATGGGACGGGTATGAGATTAAACGATATCCGCCCGATTACCCGAAACTATATATCCGTTTACCCGAAATATATACCCGAAAACTTTTAAGTTTTATATTTATTTTTCTTTAACTATAGCTTAGTAATGTTTCATTATTTTAGCTTTATTATTTGAAAAATAAACTTTTTATTTTAAATATATAATTTGATGACACTATTTATATGATATGAAATACATTTTGTAGATTAATATTATAATATATTTAAATTAAACAATATTAATGATCAAACATAAAAGAACATAAAGTATCTTTTTTTATATAAATGGCTGATTAGTTACGATAAGTTCTGCTGCAAAGCTTATTAACCCAACTATTAATTAGTTGTATTTATATAAGTAGTTAGAGAACCTCTTTTATGTTTGTATTTGTATAAATATAACTCCATATGTATTTATTAAAACATAAACAAATAAGCATAAATGAACGTTCACGAACATAAATGAACGAATAATACACGTGTTTATGTTCGTTCCTTTAATTAAGTGAACAAATAATTTTGTTTATGTTCATCCGTTTATTAGATTAGATAAACGAACTTCCCGTCAAACGAGGTTACGAAGGTAGAATAAAATATGCTTTCCACTCTTTTGTTACAAACCAGCAAAACCCGAGGGGCCTTAAAGCAATTAGTTCTTCCTCAGATTTCATCAATATGACCTTTATACCCCTGTTCGTCCAGCTATAAATTGGACTAGGGTTTTGCTCGGAGCCTTTCACTTCAGCCGACTACGAACGACTCAGGGCAGCCATCGGATATCTCACAAACAGGTTCACTCCATTAATTAGCTTTTTTGTTTTATGTATCATCTGTTGATTGATTCACAAATCAGGTGTAACACGATTCAGCGAGTTGTTACTATATTACTATTTAGTTAGATCTGTATGTTCGTTATGATATACAGCTCATGTAGTGGTTACAGATACATTGCGTCGTTCCGATCATAACTAGGGTTCTGAGAAAGAGATGAATATTCGATATTAAGATGCAATTGTATCTAATACTGTATTACTGATTGTCATGTTAAGATCTGAGTTCATGTAGGTTAAAACTTAACAGACGCTATACAGTTTCTAGATCATGATTTATACAAAAAAATTAGTTTAGAGTAATGAAAGGTGGTAATGCAGTCTGCAGGTACTATTAGGATTAGTTATAAAATAACAAAGTTGATGTTAAAATGAGCTGATTTTAAGCTCAACAATGATGTGTTGTTTGATTCACATTTTGTGTTAAATATCTTATATTTAACTCAAGGTTAAAAAAAAAAAGAAATGAGTTTTGTGGCGTTTTCCCTTCGCCGAGGTGGAAATAAAAAATAATATAAAAATTATACATCTTATAAAATAAAAATACTTACTAAATTCATCAAAATCATCAAAAACACACATAAAAAGACATAAATTGCTTGAAACTGACACAAAAAGTCAAAAACATCTAAAACAAATATCAAAAACCCCTGAGGCGCAGCCCTTTTTAGCGCCCGCGCCTCAGCCCTTCTGAGGCGCACATACAATAAAACCCCTTGAGCCTCAGAATCGTTTTTTGGGCGTTTCGCCTCGAGGTGCGCCTCAAGGCGCACACTTCAACCGTTTTTTAAAACCATGATTTAATTTGAAAAACTATTGCAGACTAGAATAATCAAGCATTCTGCTATGGCGCCCACTTTTTATGTTGGTTCAGAAGCCGGTCTCAAGAAGCTCGATGAGTACCTTCTAACTCGTAGTTACATCTCCGGGTGAGTTAACATTACCCTTTGATATACTCAATTTTCTTTTCTTGGTTCTTAACTTTTATGATACAAAGTATTTATGAGTTTTTATATTAACAGGTACCAAGCTTCAAAGGATGACCTCACTGTTCATGCTGCTTTCACTAAGGCTCCATCAGCCCAATATGTGAATGTATCCCGTTGGTTTAACCATATCGAGGCACTTCTGAGAATCTCGTAAGCTCTTAAATTTTGGATTTTATAAAGAATTCTTTAGCTCTAGAGGCTGTGAGGTCATACTTATCGTTGAACTTCTTGTAGTGGTGTCTCCGCTGAAGGAAGTGGTGTTATCGTAGAGGGATCTGCTTCTTTCACAGAAGAGGCTGATGCAGCTCCTGTTGCTGACGCAAAGGTAAAATGATCTGACTTTTTATTTAATTTTCTTTATAATTGTTTGATTATCTGTTACGAGGTGTTGTATTTATCTGTTACTTGCTCTCACTGAAATGTGATTTCATGTTCATGTATATATCATTCAGGCTGCTGCTGATGAAGATGATGACAGTGATGTGGATCTTTTTGGTGAAGAGACCGAAGAGGAGAAGAAGGCTGCTGAAGATCGTGCAGCTGCAATGAAGGCATCTGGAAAGAAGAAAGAATGTGAGTTTTCACTCATTATATTCTATATTCTTGATATTTACCATACATCTGCGTATTACTGTTATCAACACTGTTCTTGTTTTCTTACTTTTTTGCTTTTTGTTATGTTACCAGCTGGCAAGTCTTCGGTGTTGATGGATGTAAAGCCTTGGGACGATGAGACCGACATGAAGAAGCTTGAGGAGGCCGTTAGAAGTGTAGAGTTGGAGGGATTGTTGTGGGGTGCATGTATGTTTCTTTTTCTTTTTTAATATTTTGTCGCTACATTCATGCACAAAGTTGATTTATGTAGAAGTATTTTTTTTTTCATGATTGCAGCAAAGTTGGTCCCAGTTGGATATGGTATCAAGAAGCTCCAGATCATGTTGACCATTGTTGATGATTTGGTGTCTGTTGACACTCTCATTGAGGAAAGGCTTACCGAGGAACCGATTAACGAGTATGTCCAGAGCTGTGATATTGTGGCCTTCAACAAGATTTGTAAGTTTTTTTAACAGTGTTTTTGGGTTTTTATATTGTTTTGGATTGATCTGGTGCATTGTCTGTTTTGCTAATAACCGGATTTGCGTTTGCAGAGTGCATCAATGGTGGACTGGATGCTACTGTGAAGCATGGCGGCTTATTTTTGTTTTATTGTGTTTCATCCTCTCAAGGAAAATTATCTATCAGACTTTATTGTTTCAGTTTTGAGTTTTGAATATTACTCTTTTATTGTTTATTTAGTATATTGTTGAGATACATTTTGGTTTTGCTCGGTCCGAGGAAAAAATCCAACATTTTAGTTTTTACAAGACATGTTTCGACATCTGGGAATACTATTTCAATAGAACTAAATAAAAGAAATCAAAAAACAATGATCATCTCATTAAAATAGATGTAGAAAAGTAGACCATCATTAATCAAACCTCTGCAAAAACCCCACAAAGATGTGTGACAAACCTTGAATGCCTTTCAAGCGTAAGCTGTGGATTCAAAATTCACCGGTTCATGGTAGATAAATATTAAAGTTCAAGAGTTGGCTTGCGTTTCAACGCCTTGTCATAAGCATCAGGTTTCAATGAGTCTTTTCATGAATCAAGAGCAATGTGATAATTCTGTCAACGCTTGGTAACCAAACTCTGCAGCTAGTAACAGTGAATGCTTCATAACCAGACTCTGCGCAAGTAATGTGATAGCAATGGTGGATATGCGGCCATAACCAGCAAAGAGTAGTGTCAAGATGTTATTTGCAAGAACCTTACTTGAATCATTATCCTATGGTTTATGACTTATGGTGGTGGTTGATTAGTTTGAGCAAGCAGTCCATTGTTTTGTTAAACCGTGTAATGGTCACCCAAAGTTTTATTTATTGTTCTTTCACATATGGTTATGTTTTGCTAGGAATGAAGCTTGTGTGTTAATGGGATACTTGATTGCCACTTTGGAGACTGGTCTTTCTTTCTTATATTAACTAACTCCTCTATAGAAGAAGAATTCAGAGAACATTTTGCATGTAGTGAAACAGCAGTGGGAACATGTTGTAGGACACCATTTCCATTTTGCTATGTCTAAGATGGAATCTTTAAAAGGAATCCGGGGGGGGGGGGGGGGGACGCTTACATGGAAATCTAACTGAAAAAGCGGAGATCCCCAGGAAGGAATTGTAAGAGATTCAATCTGAAATGATTGCGGGCCCTTGTAATCCTGAGGAAATGGATTTCTTAAACGCTCTTAAAAGGTGTCGTTAACGATGAGATGTTTCTAAAACAAAAGGCTAAAGGCTTAGTTTCATGATGTTTCAAGGCGGGTAAAAATAGGAGTAGAATTGATTATGGTATAGATATGAAGGGAAATTTCTTTCAAAATTCTCATGTTGGAGAGCAAACATTTGAGAGTATTTGTCATCCTGAAAGGTTGTTTATCAAAGTGGCTTTCTTTGATATAGGATGACGAGGCCCTTGACATAATGGGTTTTCTACCAATTGCTTGTTGTAATGTGTTGTATTAGCAAGATCATCTGCAACTGTTTGAAAAATTCTTTGGGAAGAGGGGTGACCGGTGAGTGAGAATCAAACTGCTTTTGTTAACCCAATAACCAATGAGAAATTACCATTGAAATATATATGGTCCTGCCAAGGTTGCCCTTAAAAAGCGATCTTTAGAAATCTTATGGATCATGAGTCTATCAAATGTTCTCTTGGTTTTCACCCATGCATGATAGTTTGGATCATGACCTGCTTGACTTATGGCTCTTATTCTATTAATGTTAACGGGGAAGTGCCATAGTTTTTAAGAGGTTTGAGGGATTAAGACAAGGGGATCTGGTCTTTTTGTATCTATTTACTCTTATAATGGAAATATTGAATCTTATGATTATCAGAAATATTAATCAAGCTTGCCGCAGAAAAAAAAGTCTTTTATCTTCCCGTCCCCCAAAGAGGAAATCACAATGCATCTTGCTCAGCAGGGGTAGCTTGGAGTGAGAGTGTAATGATGTTAAGGTAAGGAGGCCGCCAAAGAGGAAGGCAAACTAGCCTATTAAGCGCAGTTGGGAATAATGTCAAATGTGACAAAATAAGTTGTGATCATCTTTGTTTTGGTGATGATTTACTGGTTCTCTTGCAACTTGGTGGAGGTCATGAAAAAGTCTTTTAGTAGGGTTTCTGAGCTTCCTAATATGAGTAAAAGCCTAATGTTCTTTGGGAATGTTATGCATTGCTCCATATCAAAGCTGTTTAATGCCTTTGCTTTCATTTAGAGTTAGGCAACTTCAGTTGATGACCGGAGAAACAAGTTTTTGCCGTTTGCTTGAAAACCTCAGTTGATTAATAAGCTCTCCTCTTTAAATCCGGCTTCAATGTTTGAAATCCTCTTTGAATATGTTTTGAGAATCAAATCTACTGCTGGCCTACTATAACAAAATACACAGTATTTTTGGTCGGTCAGCCAACCTTAGCCGCCCTGTTTTACCAGCACATAAAAATAACCAAACTCATTTTAAGCCATTGTACAACCACTCACGAGCTTGACCTATTAAACTCAAACCAATCAAAAGATATGTTGAAACATTTAACTTAACCAAAACAAAATTGGACAACCAGCCCTGAATGGAACAAGTTTTGCTCAACATTTTAGTTTCATAAAGCACAAGTACCTCATAATTGAAAATAGGAGGATAAGAATCTTTGGAAACAAAAACACATGGTTCTGATATAATAAGTGAAAACAAAAACAGAATTCCTTCTACCAACAAACTATGAGCCTCACTCATGAAAATGCACTCCTGACTTAAGCTTGGTTCTTCTTGGTTCTAGGAGCCAACTGTGTCTCAGGCTGCAACATCCAGAAAAGTTTCACAATTGGTTAAAAGTTCAAAACACTTGATAACATTTATTTATTTATCATTGAAGATTGAAATAAAGACTAAAAAACTAACCTCCTTTTTAACTGGTTCTTCTTTCTCAGACAAAGTGAGTTCAATGTGACAAGGCGAAGACATGTAAGCTACACAATAAACAAAACTTTACTTCATTCATCCAGCACTAACACATAACTCATTTTGACCCAAACTCATTTTTAAACCAATTACAAAGTGCACAAAATCCACCCAAAGAAAGAGTCAAATGTAGTTATGGAGGTAAAAACTCACGGTTAATTCTTCCGTGAGCACGGTATGTGCGACGTCTTTGTTTCTGTGCTTGGTTCACCTGAATGTGAGAAATGTGAAGAGCATCCACATCCAACCCTTTGACCTACAACAATTAAAAACAATCAGAAACCTCGTAAGCTAAAAATATGTAAAAACTAAACGACAAATTCTTCAAGTATTAATAGTCTGTCTACCTCAGCGTTACTCTCGGCATTTTTCAGCAGATCAAGGATGAACTTTGCAGACTTAGCGGGCCAACGTCCTTGTCCATTGGAGTGACGGTTTTTGGCTTGTGCGGTACGGCCAACACCACGGCAAAACCGGGTGAATGGAATAGCTTGCTTGTGAGCCAAGACATCTTCCAAGTATCTCTTAGCCTTGATCAAAGGCAACTTACGGATAGCATGGGCAGTTTCTCGGGTGTTCTAAAACAAACAAAAACACCATTCATTCAACAAACATATGCACAACTGAACTACAAGTTCCTGAAACTAAAATCCAAAACATACCTAAACTAGAAACCATTTTTTAAGTCTAGAATTTCATATCAATGAATAGAGTTATAACCATCAATCCACAGTTTAAATCAATAAACTAACAAGTGGCACATATGTAAAAACTAAATATAAAATTACCTTAAAGTGACACCTGAGATCTGATCCCCTAGCTTTGCAAGCTGATTAAATACCCAATAATAGTACAAACAAAAGTTAATATTTAGTATACATACACACAAGCTATGAAGCCCTAAAAATAACAAACAAAGCAATCTCAATAGAAGATCGGTATGAACATTTCAAATCTGACACGTATGAATATGAAACATGAATAAAAGACTTACATTTGGTGGGGTTTTCTGGTTCCTTTGAGTATTTCACCTGAGATTATCGGAAACAATAATAAATTAGCACATAAATCCAGAAATATTAGTATGTTTTGGGTGAAATAAGGGTAGATACGAACCATGACTGCTGAGGATGATCGTGCCGCCGGTGAAAATGCTGTTGGATCTTCGGAGGCCGCCCCAGAAATAACCTAATGGGAGGTCTAGGGTTTCTAACTATAACTACCCAGCCCTGCCCTGGGGTTTACTTGGACTTGGGTTGGGCCTTATACTAGCCCACTTAAATGGGCTTTTTCTATGTAGTTACAAAAATAATTCTATTCTATCGAAAGACCACCGACGCACCGACTCAATGAACAACTTATTAATTATTATTACCTTGTTTCTAGGGTTTTAAATGAAAGGAAAAAAAAAAAAAAAAGAAAGGAAAAGTGGAAGGATGGTAAATAAAAGAAAAACTTCATTTGTTAGTAACCAAGTTTTTAAAGTGTCACACTTAAAAAAGACAGTTAAAAGTTTTTTTCTTCTCTAAAATCACTCAACTTTCATTAGGTGTTTCACACATGATATTAACCAAGTGTCACACTAAAGTCGATCTTGTATCTTCAATAAACCTGGCCTAAACACCAATCAGTTCTCTTCGTTCTATTGGTGTATAAGCTTTTTGCTTTGTATCAATGTAGCAAAACCATGAAGACTACAAAATAACTTGATAATTTCACGCCGACACCGTTGTTTTATCAAAAACTTTCGTCTTCCCTTCCCACAAAGATTTAACCATGTTTGATGACTTGATCTACGATGATGTGGTTGCACTACAGTGGAGTATGTCCCCTATTGATATCTCAAACTTGTATTTAGAAAACTTACTATAATCGCATCTACATCTTGTATTTTGATGACTTATCAAAAACTTTCGTCTTCCCTTCCCACAAAGATTTAACCATGTTTGATGACTTGATCTACGATGATGTGGTTGCACTACAGTCGAGTATGTCCCCTCTTGATATCTCAAACTTATATTTAGAAAACTTACTATAATCATATCTCAAACGTGGATGAAGTAATTGGGGGGGGGGGGGGGGTCACTGTTACATTTGGTTACTGTGTTCTGAATAGTCTGCACTTGACCGCTCGACCATCCTCAACTCTTCCTCATCTCGCCTCCCTCTAGTTTGTGGGTCTATACTGACATGACACCTGACTACTTTTATGATTTCATGTAAATTTTTTTTTGTGTTTTTGTTTTTGTTAACCCAAAAAATAACTTATATACACATGTGGATTCTTGCCAAAAGAATCAATATTGTTTCAGAAAAAGCATGCAATATGTTATGCCAATACAGATATTAGTCATGTTACTTTTGTATCTATTATGCAAACTGAAGAAAAAAAATATCCCCATCAACTTCGCATCAACAAATCCACGAAAACCATTTAAATAAACTTCAAGCTCATAGCAATCAATTATGTGAATCCCATTTCCCAGTCCCAACCTCCCATCATTGACAATCTTTACTTGCAAATCGCATACACATGGTCGTGGGTTTGAGGGCTTCTAATCAGCCTTGCAACCTTCTTCGCAGAAGCTGTTTTGACCCAAACCAAGTTAATACTTTTTTTAAACGGACCTTTTCAAATTTCAACCCAAACTCATTTTGACCCATCCGTCGGGCTTACTCCTATATCACCCAGTAAGGAAATTAGTTACCGTGTGTAAAAGATATGTATGATATGGCATATAACAAAACCATTTCACTACCAAGTTGGTCAATCCATGATTCGTTGCCAGTCCTGTCTGCTCTATCGACCACATCCACCACCGTCTTTCTTATATCCCACCCTACTCTCCCCAACTCCCTCTCCCAGTCACATCTTTCACTCACCACCTTTTCTCATTGACCTCCGTCCAATCCGTTTGAAACACATGATACAATTTGATAAAGAAATATACTAACGCAACAAATACACGACACCAAATGTTAAAAATCAAATATTTTAGACCACTTCCAGTGGTCCGTCAGTGATCCAAATTTGCCGTTCAAAAAAAAAAAAAAAAAAAATTTAGACCACATATACATATGCATATAGATCCATCAACTACGCTTCCAAGTTGACAATCATAAAAGCCTAGAGATGATTTTCGTGGTTTACTTTAATTTCAACTAGCAATACCTTTTTCCTAGTGAACCAAAGCACCATTAGATTCGCCATACGCAATCACCACAACTAGAAAATCAACCAAGACCACTCCTGTTAGGAATCAGTTGGGACCAACATCCCCAATCATACCAACTTTCGGTTGCCATACACACAAAAAAGGGAAAAAAAACTACAAAAGAAACACAAATCGTTTTCACGGTCTAAAATGTAATCACAAGCATCAGCTTATAATATTACACAAATTGACTTGCTGCAATTACCATTTTAGTCCTTTAACACACTGATAATATACTTCTTTAGTTATAAGTGATGTGTGAGTACCCAAAACTTGGGAGTCCCAGAGATTGCTCAACCAAGTGCAGATTTCAAACGTGCAATTATCTCATCCTGCCATGTTGGACAAACCAAAAATGTCAACTAAAACAATACGTATCGTCAAACCATAAACTTGATTATAAATTTATAAAAGTTCACAAAAATGTAATATTATAAATTCAGTAATTCAAGTTACTTGCCTTCCTTCCTCTTTGGGAAAGGCCTCTCTCTCTTAATAGCACTCGGAGTCTCTCTACAGTCAAAGCGTTGAGATTTTCAGGTAGCCGTGATTTCGGTCCCTCTACATGACGTTAAGATCAAAATATCAACTGGAGTTATTTAGAAACAAACGTATATCTCATCATCATCATCATACTCAGTAAATCCCACCAATAGAAAAGCAAAAGGTAGGGTCTGAGGAGGGTAAGATGTAGACAGCCTTACCTCTACCCCGTAGGAATAGAGAGGCTGCTTCCAGTGAGACCCCCGGCTCGATAGTAGTTTTGCATCAAGCCTTGGACATAAGGCACATAACACTCAAGCAATCGGGGCAAAGACCGATTACTCGATTAGTGCATGTACCCATTTGTCTTTCAGCTATCAACGCCACCACATGATGCATGATTAACCATCCTCAGCTTTTAACATTATTTTCACGAAATTAGTAAAATAACGTTAAAATTAGTGCACTTTCACTTTTGCCCCCCGATGGCCCACACATATATACATTATATGCGCATACTACAAGCGGGGCGTAGATACAAACGTATATCTAAAAACTGCAAAGCTCACCTTGTTGGGATGCTGCCCGTTTTGTAGAGGTCCGACCATCCACAGCTCTTTCGGAAACCCTAGAATTGATTATAAAAAGACAAGATAAACAGCCAAAACAAAATATAAAACAAAAAAGAAATGAATTAATGAAAAAGAAGAAACATGTACCGCTTTCTTGAGCCTTCTTTTGTGCCCACACCTTTTGCGCTTGATTCAGTTTTCTGTTGCTGCTTAAGCAGAAGAGATCTTATAAGTATGTTCATTTGATCCGTTTTTATTAGCTGGTTATCTGGATAGAAAAAATGAAATGAGTCAAATATTTGAGTTAACATGCAACATTGGTTCATTGTCAAGCTATACGTTCGCAAACCACAAAACCCACTTCCTATTGTAGTAATTACGGGTAGTCAGACGCCACCGGCGAAGTATAGTGGGTGCCCGGGGGTGCACCCGCCCACCCCAATGTTTCGGTTAGAAGTGTATAAGTTCCGATTTTTCGTCCAAAAAAATTAAAATTATATAGGATCGCCCCCGATTATTTTTCCTAAATTGTATATCCTAAATTTTTATAAACTTTGTATATAAATGATGGGTAGTTTGGTAAATATACACTTTGTTTTATTTGGAACTATTATTATTTGACCTGAGGAATCGAATAGCCAACCCGACCCGACCCGAAACATAACGATAGGAAAAAATTTTTTGGGTCCCATCACTTTACGCCCCCTCGAAACTTTTGGTCAAGCTCCGCCACTGTCAGACGCATAATACGATGATAGTATTCACAACCTGTGTAAAATCTTGATGCTTGCAGCTAATTTATTTAAATAAACTCCTTAGTCCTTACGTAACTAAATGTGGACCTTATTCTTTGAATTTTTCCAAAAGAATAATATTCTCAACATGTTACATAGTATCCGGTTCATCTTGGCTGCATGCGCAGCAGCAATAACTATGAGAAACCCACCAATCCACGTATGATGTGTGAACAATGACAGTCGTGTACCACGGTCAATAGCTAGATATAGATAAGGGGGCATGGCATGGCATACATATGGTGAGCTACAACAATGGTTAAAGAGCCTACATAGCTAGGTTAAGAGATTAGTTATAAAGAAATGCTGGTTAAACTATGGTGCAATATATTCATTATGATCTTCAAACAGTGTTTACAGTCCAAACTTGAACTCCATTAATGTCGTGACCAGGGGCGAAGGTTAGAAGGGGCCGGGAGGGGGCCCGACCCCCCGAACTTTTCGCTTAGTAGTGTTATGTATGCAGCTTTGGTATAGAAATTTTTGGGTATATACGTTTTCGACCCCCCGGTTCTATAGAAATTTTTGAGCATATACGTTTTCGACCCCCCCCCCTCGAAAATCTCAAGCTTCGCCACTGGTCGTGAACTATAACAATCAAATCATATGTTCGCTTCATATATTTTTTCTAATAAGTCGTATAATAAGCACATATATAAAAATGCTAAAAGTAAGCATTATTAAGGTGTTACATCAATTAGGAATTAGGATACACCTTTATTGATCATAAAAAACATAGCATTTCTCCTATTGACACGAACATAAAAGATAAACCTATCTAATACCATAACCAATGAACGATGAAGCATGTTTCACAACCACTAATAACATTCACACAAATTGCTCAATGAACCAAATCTAAAGTTCTAAACCATGGGCGAGGGTGCCCGTATTCATCAAACAGCATATCGCTTAGATTAAATCTTAAACACAGTAATCCAGCATAATACACGACGACAATATGTAATCATCAATCTATTCACATATCATAATTTGTACATAAGATTCCACAGTTACCTGGGGGTGATGTATCATGATCAGTAACATAGACACGCATTCCACCCTGCATATATGTATACATATATAAACATGAACAAATACATAAAAAGAGAAAAACATATGCCTGCCTGAACAGACTCTATTATATTCGGTTGTTTTCGTTTACCCTAGAAATCATTTTATGTAATTCAGGACTGAAAACAAACGGTGCAATTGCTAGTGTATAACATCAGAAATCAATCATGAATCATGATAAAACAAAAGGAATGATTAAAGGAGATAAGTCAGTTAGGGTTTAGACTTTAGAGGGAAAGAATGAATTACGAGATTGGAGGAAACAACAGGGGAGGAGAAAAGGCCTTTGGAGGGAAGATTAGAGAGGAACTTGGAAGCTCCCTTTTGGTTCCTGGATGGAGTTGCAGAAGCAGAAGCATCCATGACCATGGTGTTGAAGAATACCCCTGGTTTTACCGGTTATTTGAACCAACGAACGAACAGACAAACGTTCGCGTAAGTTTTGATGGTGGAACAAATATATACAGTACAAGGGGGAGTGTGCAAAGTCATCTAATTCTAGGGTTAACAGTACAATTTTAATGAAAAAAAAAAAAGAGTAAATTACGTTTTTTTGCTCATGTGGTTATATCACTTTTACTATATTAGTAAAAAATAAAAATTTTTAATATATTTGCCTTCATGGTCTCTATAACTAACCATTTTAGCCCCCATGATCTCTAGACTTAGGGGCCAAAATGGTTAGTTATAAAGACCATATGGGCAGATATGTTAAAATTTCTTATTTTGGGCTAATATAGTAAAAGTAATATAACCACAGTGGTCAAAAACGTAATTTACTAAAAAAATAGTATAATTCGCAGTTTAAACAGTTTTGCCACACTCATTTAAAAAGTGTCATTTTCGTCCAATAGTTTACTATGTTTTTTTCTAATCAGCCCCCAACACTTAACTCAGTTAAATAAAACAATTAAAGGTAGGATATTTCGGTAATTTTATATATAAGTACTTTATTTATTATTAGTTCCGAAAATCTGTTTTGTCTTTTTATTTATTAATATTAAATTAAAAATATATAAAACATGTCTCTCATAATTAAAACTCCTCTCTGTTACTACAACCTCTTTTTCTCTACTTCTCTCTACCAGATATTACCATCATCTCCAGCCGCCACCACCTGCTGAGCACTGCCACCACCACCATCCGGCCGCCACCACCACCGCTCTCTTATAAAAAATACCCCGAAAATCTGTTCAAATCTAGTAAATCTAGATCCAATTGATGTTCTTAGCCATTACTTCAAATCTATTCAGTGTTCACCTCAATGAACAATAACCCCCAAAATTCGAACCTCAAAATTGAACCAAAAATACCCAAGTTCACTGTTCACCACCACTACCACTCCCTTTCTATCCTTCTCTATCTCTCTCTAAATCTACTACCACTACCACCACAAAATCAATCCAAAAACTCCCTAACTCACTAACGAGATCTGAAACCTCCACCATGTCTGTGGAGATTGAATGAATGAAACTTAGGTACTGGAGCAATCATGGTGCTGGACGCAATCAAGGTCTACGACGATGATGTCGCAACAATGATGGTGGCCAGATCTGAAACCTCTACTCACCCCCTCCACCACTGTTATTGCCGCCGGTGCTGATGGCTTTGGTTGACGACGGTGATGAAGGATTGAGGTGATAGCGCGACAATGGTGGTGATGATGGTGCGATAATGGTGGTAATGGTGATGATCGGAAAATGATGGTGGTTGTGGGGGTCGGCAGGTGGTGGTGGCTGGTGCTCATGGGTGAAGGTCGGTAGGTGGTGGCTGGAGGCTAGTGGCAGTGGAAGTTAGTAGAGAGAAGGGGTAATGAGAGGAGGTTGAGAAAGGGAAATAGTGTAAAACAAAATAAGATTGATATTTATGTTTATACTTTTATCTATTAAATTACCAACATACCCTTCTAGTTAATTAATATTTTGGATGACGTTAAAGGTGGGGAGCAAAACCGTGATAAGTTAGTAAACTATTGGAGGAAAATGTCAATTTTAAAATGATTTGGACAAAACCACATGGAGCAAAACAGAAATTTAGTCAAAATAAAATGACCAATCGGTCTCAATTGATAGACACAGATGCCTCTTAAGACTATGGGGTGTGGAAGGCTTGGGGTTGGCAGCATGAGTTGGCACATGACTGCCACGTAGGCAGTGTGAGCTCCCCAACCCAAGCCCAAAAAGATAGGGGAGTGGAGGAGCTTGGGTTTGGGCATGAGTTGACAAGTGAAACTAAATTTTTTTATACATTCTTTAATAAAAAAATCATCAAATTTTTTAAAAGATCAAGAGAAAAATGCCCGGATAGTCCCTGTGGTTTCGCCTTTTTCACCTATAGTCCCCAACTTTCTAAAACTACCTGAATAGTCCCCAAGTTTTCATTTTTTGTTCCCGGATAGTCCCTGTGTCTAACTTCAGTTACTTTTCTCTGTTAAAATGATGTGAAATGACAAAAATACCCTTTCCTTAAAAGGCCAAACCATAGGGACTATCCGGGCATCTTATTCATTTTTATTTATAAAACCCCACCACCACACTTCATCTTCAACCTCCACCCACCATCACCCTCATCCACCCTCCACCATCAACCCGAGCCGGAACCGAACCGAGTTGCACCAAGACCTAAATTGAACCGAATCACCACTCGAGCCGGAGTCACCACCACTGCAACGAATCGAACAAAAATGACCAAAATGAAACTGACCGGAGACTGAACCGAGTAAACTCAAAACTAAAACCTGAACCAAGACTAACCTGCACCGGAATCACTTGTCAGAAACTGAACCGAGACTCGAACTGGAACCGAACATTGAATCTGATCTGAGCAGAAACTGAACCTAGTATCAAACCGAGACACGAGCCGAGACTCCAAACCTGGACCGACGAGACCCTGAGTTGAACTAGATGAAACCAAAACTTGAAGCCCGTATGAACCAAAGCCGCCGCGAGCGGCGCTGCTGTTGCCGGAACGCCACCACCGTCTACCATCGTCGTCTCCATCGACCACCACTATTGACACCACCTGTAAATCACGTAAGGAACCAGAAAAAGGGTGGATCCAAAAGGATCAAATGAAAAACGAGATGAAGAAGATGACGAGTTCATCTGTTACCGGAGTGAACCTGTTGAAACGCGGTTGCCGGAGCTGAAAGTGTCATCCCCGCAGCTCGAATTGGAAAACCGACGCTGGAAAAGGTCTCGGGAGGTGCGGTTTAAGGGGGTACACCCTGGTTCCACCATGAAAAACGGCCGGAAAACCCTGGTTCCACCGTGAGTCGCCGGACTTTCGCCGGAATTGGAGAGGGAGAGAGAGAGAGAGAGAGAGAGAGAGAGAGAGAGAGAGAGAGAGGGTGATGGTGGAGGAGGGTGATGGTGGGTGGAGGTTGAAGATGAAGTGTGGTGGTGGGGTTTTATAAATAAAAAGAGAAAAATGCCCGGATAGTCCCTGTGGTTTGGCCTTTTAAGAAAAGGGTATTTTTGTCATTTCACATCATTTTAACAGAGAAAAGTAACTGAAGTTAGACTCAGGGACTATCCGGGAACAAAAAATGAAAACTTGGGGACTATTCAGGTAGTTTTAGAAAGTTGGGGACTATAGGTGAAAAAAGGCGAAACCACAGGAACTATCCGGACATTTTTCTCAAAGATCAATTATATTAACTAAAAAACACATTAAATTAAAAAACTACAATAAATTATACTAAAAAAGACCTCAAAGTAAAAAACTACAATAACTTGTATTAAAAAACACATCAAATAAAAAAAAAACTACAATAAATTATATTAAAAAAAGACATCAAATAAAAAAATACGTCAACTAAAAAGTTGTATGGTTGCATTTTTTATAAAAAAATGAAGGTTTTTTTTTTTTTTTTTTTTTTTTTTTTTTTTTTTTAATTTGAGAGTGTAGTAGTAAAGAATGATAGAAAAAGGGTTGGGTTGATTTATATAGATAGTAAATAATAATATTTTTTTAAAGTAGCCGTTGGTTGGTAAACAGTCAAAACAACAAACCAATTATCTTCCTCCACGTCCAGGCTCCAATCAGAAGCCGCCCCACGCCCAACCCATTTCCCACGCCAAAGGAACAACACCCATTCTCAAGCCCCAAGGGGGACGGTGTAGGGGGCTTGGGTGGGTTTCCCACGCCCAAACTCCCGCCCCACTCCCTTCAGTTTAAAAGGGGCCCATTTAAAAAGCACTTGCAATCCGAGGCAGGGCCGGCTCAAAATTTTCTAATTTTTTCTAGGCCCAAAGCGGATAGCAAAATTGGGGCGCTTTTTGTAAACGAAAAAAATTGCTATGAATCCTATAATTCATATATCATCTTTGTATACGCATAATTATAGATCATAAACCTTAATGTTAACAATCTCAAAGCCAAAATTACCAACATATAATATATTTTCTTAGAATTTAAGGCCCTAGAAATATGGAGGACTAAAGCTCTTGCTTTATTTCACTCCCCCTTGAGCCGGCCCTGAATTCCGAGGCAAAGAATAGCGATGAGTGAGGGTAATAAAACAGTCATACTATCAAACGAGATCAAACCAGACATTTGTCTTCACTTTGGCCCAAGAAAATCACTACACAAGAGACCATGATTTTGCAGCACCAAGGTAATAGTTTCAGAAAGGACACTTGTAGAGATCTCAAAGTGGCGTTGGAACACCCTTCGATATCCGAACATAGAGACAAATAGAACTTAGCATAAAAGTATGTTTTCGGTACCTCAAATGACACGGGTTAATTATGAGGCCCTCTCCCACTAGGAGTGCTAAGTGCAATTGTAAAGATTTTTATGAGTTGTTGCTCAGCTCTTAATTAGTTGTATCATCAATATCGTATCCTTATAGAACATTTATCAAAATTCAAATTGCTATGAATAATATCACAAGTTTTTTTTTTTAAATCCATATACCATTATTTAACAATTTAACCTAAGATACACATGATCGTCTATTCAAACAATAAAAAAAGTCTCTTAGGGACATTCAGGTGGTAAAGTGCCTTTCATCTATCCATAAGATGTATGGTTTAAATCCTGCAAGGTACATGTATGTATAGATGATTAATACGAGTAGATTAGGACCCATTAAAAAGTAATATAAGGAAATGAGTATATTCCCATGGCGAGGTGTGACCTTGATGTTGTTTAGTCATGCAAAGTGTCACAAGTTCAAGATAACATTTTGTCGTCAACGGGTGATAATGGCCTAATTCGTTACATACTCTGCCTATTGTCATCCCTAATATAAAATTTTAAACATGCATAAATAGTATCCATATGGAAATAATAAAAAAAAAACTCAATATATAATAACTTATAGGTACCCGTCACACGTATGAAAAAACATTTTAGTTCAAAAACAAAGGGAATTGAAAAGAGACGGTATCAAGGGGAAGACCACACTCATTTAGTTTTAAATACAATTTATCACATAATGGAATTCTAGTTAACCATGTTTAGCTAGGTGTTATAAAATCGGGACGCTGACATGGCCATTGTGGGGCCGCAAGGAACACCACACCCATCCCGCTTACCGTGAAATTTTAGGGTGAATGCCAACCCCAATCTCGTTTGTCACGTAAAATAAAGAAGGTTTTGAAGTGTTGTGTGGAAGAAATCTGATATGGAGGCGGGGAGAGGGAAAGCGGGGAGCTTCACATGTATAACACATTAACACACAACCTTAGTAGTTCTACTTATTGAAGTGTTTCAAGGTTAATTAACTTGTTAGAAGCTTAGAAAGCTCGTGTCCTCACTTGATTAAGCTAAATTGCATTAACTTATTGTTTTTAATGAAAAATAAAACTATCATTTGATATCACTCTTTTCAAAAATCAAATATGTAATTTCTGAATTACAAATAAAATTCAAAATATAACCACAATCTCAGTATCCATATAAGCAAAGCATACATTCCCACAAAAACAGGGTTTCATTTGGATGAGAAAATTTCTGATCATCGTTCGTATACGGTCTAGCGAATAACTCGTGAAAACACATTTTGACCAACTTCATATCATCCACGTGTCGCCATGCACACTTTCACATTGCTATCTCAAATCCATCAACGACCCATATCTTAAAATAACTGTTTTGAAATGAGAATTACATTTACGTGACCTCCAAAATTAACCGATTTGTACAAGAGAAAATGGTGGTTGAAGACGGAAGCCCGAAGAGCCCAGAGGCGAAGTTAGGACTCGAAGTCGAGGACCTATGGGACATACAGGAGCCACAGTTGTCTCCAACCGAGAAGCTTAATGCTTGTTTCGAAAGCATTCCTGTTTCCGAGTTCCCACAAGCCTCGTCTTCGCAAGGTATTTGCATGCCTTTTCGAGTTTTGTTCATTTGCTTTTAATCAGGCCTGATTCGGCAGATCATGTTTTCAGCAATCAAGAGCATTTCAGATCATGTTTTTATATCAATTGATCGGCACTATCGTCATATAATGTAAATGAGAATATCAACGAAGACGTAAAACACGATTTGGAAATATCATCAAGTTGTTAGCGGGGGAGCTTGAATAAAAAATCAGCTTACTCTTAAAAATTCAATATTTTACACTACAAAAAAATCGGGAATTTTCGGTAAAATTAACACTACAACCGAAAAAATCAGTGGGGGCTACCAATAACCTCCGCCAATGCAAGTTGTGACATCAACGGTTGGGCCATATTTCACTAGACAATGTTAAGACTCGTGAAGGATGATGTACTACCACTTCTCAGTTTTAGTGATTTTGAAACATGTATTAAATACATAAAGAGAGATGTACAAATCAAGAGCATGTTTTTACAATCACAAACATGTATTAACTAATAAGAAATTCAAGCATGTCACAGTCATATATTTGTATCAGTGAATAACGATTAAAGGATAATTAATCCTAAACAACATCGGTTGGGAACATGATCATGATACGCTTTCGATTGTTGATGATTTTTACATAATTTATGGATCAAGTTAGTGGATTATTGAATCTCTGAATTTATCAATGTGACAATTGTATGGATGATCAGATCTCTGATTCTTATATTTGTATCCATTGTTCAGTAATTGAGATCAAATCAGACGCTAGTTTGGGCGAAGCTGTTCAGTTGCTATCCCAAAACAAAATTCTTAGTGCACCCGTTGTGGACGTTGATGCGCCAGAAGATGCAAGTTGGCTCGACAGATATCTTGGGATAGTAGAGTTTGCAGGCATTGTGGTCTGGATTCTGCATCAGGTTCATACTTATATCCTTAAGTTAAACTTCAATAACTCAAATGAATCAGCAAATATTAAAAATTTACCGCGTTGCCTTTACATCTGTAGTCGGAAAAGAAAGCAGGGTTAGAGGGGATAGATGCTGCAGAAGTATTTGCTAAAGCATTACAAGAGTCCACAGGACCTGCTGTTGCGGCAGCCGCAAGTGGGATGTCGTCGCCAAGATATAGAAGTTCACAACCTGGATCTCCGAAAACAGACGGAAACTTTTTTGAATCCTTGACTTCTTCAGATTTTTATAAGAATACAAAGGTTGGGTTCTAACTGGTGTTTAATATCTTACAAGCATGGTTGTAAAAATCGTGACTAGCAACCGATTAGTCGCCGAATAATCGCTAGTCAGAGGTTCACCGAGTAATTTTCCTCTAATCGGCCAATTAATCGCTAGACAGACAACGGCGCCCCAAGACAGTCCCAATTGGCCAAAAAACGGCGGTTCTGGACAAATTTTGGCCAAACTCTGGTCAAATCTTGAAAATTTCGTGATTAATCTTGTCTAATTAAAAAATGCGGCGATGAGGGGTTAAACTTGTCTTGCTAAAGAAATGTACCTAAAGACATGTGCGTATATATATAGAAAAGCCAATCCGATTAATCCCGGTTAATCACTAGTCTGTACCCCACTAGCCGACTAGCGCGTAGCGATTCTTACAACACTGCTTACAACACATGAAACTCTCAACGTTTTTTTTAACTTTGAAAGATGTAATATAGGTTAAAGATATCTCCGGATCGTTTCGATGGGCTCCATTTCTGGCACTGCAACCATCTAACTCCTTTCTCACCATGCTTTTACTGCTATCTAAGTACAGAATGAAGAGTATTCCGGTAGTTGATTTAGGGGACAGAAAGATAGATAATATTATCACTCAAGCTGCAGTGATTCATATGTTGGAGGAATGTGCTGATCTCCAGTGGTTTAAAAGCTGGGGATCTAAGAAATTACATGAACTTGGCCTTCCTTATATGAAAAATAATCGGATTATTAAGGTATACAACTTAGACCATAATTCTATATTTCTAATCGTTTTATATATATATATATATATTTTTTTTTTGTTACAGGTGGATGAGGATGAACCGGTTCTGCAGGCGTTTAGAATCATGCAGGAGAAGGGTGTCGGTGGGGTGCCAGTCGTTGCGAGTGGTGGAAACAAGGCGGTTGGCAATATAAGCATCAGGGATATTCAGTTTCTCTTGATCGCCCCCGAGATTTACAAAGATTACAGGTTGGCTTAAATCACTCAACCATTTGCTATTACAGTAAGATAATAACTAGGGTGTAGCAACCAGGGACGAAAATGCCCCTGCACGTGCCAAGCACACTTAACAGGTTGAATGATTGGTGTTACGTGAGGTGCACTATAATTGTTACAAAAAGTGAAAGAACTGGTACTTTTTTCGCAATTTTTAACTAATGGACTGTAATGGTTATGTTCAACAAACCACAGGGACGAAAAACGTAATTAACTGTTTTTTAAAAGGAATGGACGAAAATGCCCCTGCATGTGCCAAGCACGTGGTCTGACTAATGGTTAAATGAATGGTGTCCGATTAATTTTAAGTTTTCTAGTAACCAATTAGTGTGCCTTATGTCCAAGGCTTGATGCAAAACTACCATCGAGCCGGAGGTCTCACTGGAAGCAGCCTCTCTATTCCTACGGGGTAGAGGTAAGGCTGTCTACATCTTAACCTCCTCAAACCCTACCTTAGCTTTGCTATTGGTGGGATTTACCGAGTATGATGATGATGATGATGATGAATTAGTGTGTCAAATATGGATACAAACGTAATACTTCCAATGATGTTGGGGTTTTTTACTGCAGATCTATCACAGCAAAGAACTTTCTAACAGCAGTTAAAAACTATTTGGAGGAGAATAAAAAGGAATCCCCTTTGATGAGTAGTATGATTACTTGCAAAAAGGATGATACACTTAAAGATGTAATCATGAAACTTGATTCCATGAAGATTCATCGTATATATGTAGTCGACGGAGAAGGGAACCTTGAAGGGTTAATAACACTCAGAGATATAATTTCAAAGATAGTACATGAACCTAGAGGATATTTTGGTGATTTCTTTGATGGTATTTTACCCATACCTCAAACCTCTAGGGTTTAGTAAAAAGCTATGACTTTGTGATAAAATATTTTCATTTTTCTTTTTGTTAGTACGCTTTCCTTTAAAACGCCCTCTATAACAAGGGCGTTTTTGTCGGGAAGAGTTTTTAATATGTATTTAAATACTCTTTGATTTTAAATAACTTGAATGTCGATCACATTTGTTAGAAACCGAATATAACAACATACAACAAGAAGACCATCAAGTATATCATTACACAATGACACAAGTTACATGTTACATGTACAAAAAATTATTACGGTATACCGAGTTGGGCAATTTAAAACCTTCAACCCAACCCCTAATGACACAAACAACAATAATAAAGGCCATTTCATCATGCCGGATTAAATAGATGAAGGCAAGTAACATACCTGCTAACTGCTGCTAAGGGTGTTGCATGATTGCATCCTATGTACCTTTTCTCTTTATGTTGTTTAAAACTGCAGGCTTTCCTTCGAATAAATCCGACAAATAATTTTCTAAATCATCAATGGTATATTTGACGTATTTCCCGGAATGTCTTCCACCATCGAGTTGACTTCCAAACCTCCCTACAAAAGCACGGTAAGCGGGGAGTACTTTTTCGGATATTGATATTCGAAGTTCTTCTCGAAGTTGATCATCCGGGACTCTCCAAAGCGACTGTATCCTATAAATTTCTTCAAAACATGCATTGAAGTTTTTAAATCTTTCTTTAAGAAGTAATTTAGATGCACTGCTCGACCCCCCGCCAATCCCATCATCCTTCAGACACAACAAGGCTTTCCCCCATGCTGATCTGAGATAACTCGTGTGCCATTGACGAATCTGACCGCTATGTTTGCGGATCCATCGATCACCCAAAAGGTTTCT
The DNA here is from genome assembly GCF_002127325.2 of Helianthus annuus. Classification (NCBI taxonomy): domain Eukaryota; kingdom Viridiplantae; phylum Streptophyta; class Magnoliopsida; order Asterales; family Asteraceae; genus Helianthus; species Helianthus annuus. The sequence goes on from NC_035441.2 coordinate 180,385,906, forward strand.
AAGATCAGAGTCTTTTACCTTTTGAACAATGTAAAGTATGTTGTTCATCAAGAATATGTATTTCAGGGCGTTATCATCATACAATCTTGATTTCTCTTCAATATTTGCTTCTAAAGAAGTGATTAGCGACAATAATCGACATGAAACAGGAGATAAAGTATCACCAGTGTCAATATCGTCAACTTCTTTAGAATTCAAATCATAATCTTGACTGTTGGGCAACAGAATGTTTAAAATTTCACTATAATCAACCAATAACTTGAGATAATTCATGACATAACGAGTTACCGGATGAATCTCACCACCCTGTAAAGCTCTTCTTGAATTCTCACCCTTCACAGCATTCTCAAACTCCACAAACGTCCCAATAGCTGCCTCACCTAATCCACTTAAAACCGCTTTCACTTCATTGCAAACTAACTCACCAGATTCATCAACGAAAAGCGTTTCAAAATCAGGTAAAACATCTGCAACAACATCATACATGTCCAGAATTCGAAACAGTTTCTCCGAAGATCTTTGCCCAATGGCGACCGCTTCACCGAAATTCAAAACCTGCATCACACACCCTTTTGTAGTCTCCACAAAACTGACTTCTTTTATCAATTCCGATTCACTGAATACTTGCTCACATAACTGTTTTTCCCCAAACAGAAGAGCTTTAACCACAACTTTAACCGCTTGAATCCATTTCTTCATCTTCTCATCCAAAACCTTCCACTCAATCCTCTGTACTTCCTCAATACTAACCTTTTCAACACCGAGAATCAACAAACACTCGTCCAACACATCTCGCCGAACATTACAATACACCTGACAACACTCTTTCTCATAACCAGACCTAATCATCCGATCCGCAATCGCTTTCAGCTCCTTAATCGCATCCGCATAAACCAAATCAACACAAACATCACCTCCAAAGCTTAAACCTCTATCATAACAATAACTACTACCTCCACAATCATCTTCTCGATAACTACTCTCAAAATCATCCTCAATTTCAATCTCATTAGCCGCAAATGAAACCGAACCCTTACGGATCGATCCGTACAGCCGATCTACATCTAACGGAACAGTATTACGAATCAAAACATGATAAAACTCATCTTCTAGCTTCAGCATAGCCAACTGAAGTGCGTTTTCAGCTCGATCTATCACCTCACCGTTACAATCAGATTGAATATTTAGGTTTTCAGTCAATTTGATAATTGTATCAACAGCTTCTAAATACTCAGACGAAGTTTCACCTAGACCTACAGAATCATGCCGGAGGATTACCTGTTCGGCCGTTTCGAAACGGTGATCGGTTAGATCGGAGATGTTAGACAAGCGGTTATCGAAACTGGAGAGAATGAGGAGCATGTCTTCCGTTGCTTGGTTGTTGATGTTGAGGCTTTTGACGATCTGTTGAGCGGTTGCTAACACTCTGTCTTGACCTTCAACGGTTGCCGCCATTGGTGGTGAGTTTATGGAGGAATTTGGTGGTTGTGTGTGTGTGTGTGTGAGGGTGAATTAGGGTTGTAGAAGTGAGTGTTTGTATGAAGAATGAAGAAGATAAGTGGTTGATTAGTGGATTAGACCCACCGGTGGAGATATTTTTCCGGACAGAAGGGTGGTTGGCCGGCCGGAACACGTCATGTCAATTGTCAAAATACGTTTTAGTAAAGGGGTTTTTATTTTATGACTTGATTTGACTTATGTTACAGCTTTTAATAAATAAAGTTCTAATAAAAAAAATGGTCTGTATAGAATAAGATAAATTGATAAAGCCTGTGTGTATACGAGTATAAGGTTATACGGTCTGTATAGAATAAGATAAATTGATAAAGCCTGTGGGCTCAGCCTTTATCAGTTTATCTTATTCTATACGGGTCGTATAACCTTATACGGTCTGTATACACCATGTTAAAATAAGATTTTACCATATGTTATTATTAACACCCTTTATTTATGGGTCGTATTATTGGCACACCTGACCTTCTAAATCGACACCCTCAATACGGGTCATATAGGCCTATACGGGTCGTATTACTTTTTCAATTTCCAATAAACACTGATTTGTCAGATCTTGTCTTTTTTACTAGACCTATAAGGGTCGTATAGGCCTATACTGGTCGTATAGGCCTATACTAGTCGTATTGGTTAAGGTTTTTTTATTTTTTTTACAAAATTTTTTATACATTTGTTTATGGTTTTAACAAAGTTTTCTAAAATAATATTTTTTTTTAAATAAAACTTCCTTGATTTTTTTAAGAATACCATTTACAATGTAGTATAGACGTATAGTATAGACTAGGTATAGGTCATGTATGAGCATGGGTCATATTGGTTAAGTCTTTTTTTTTACAATTTTTTTTTATACATTTGTTTATGGTTTTAACAAAGTTTTCTAAAAAAATATTTATTTTTTAAATAAAAACTTCCTTAATTTTTTTTTTAAGAATACCATGTATAATGTAGTATAGTATAGATAGATGAGGTATAGGTCCTATATGAGCACGGGTCATATTGGTTAAGTCTTTTTTTGACAGTTTTTTTACACATTTGTTTATGGTTTTAACAAAGTTTTCTAAAAAAATATTTTTTTTAAATAAAACTTCCTTGATTTTTTTAAGAATACCATTTACAATGCAGTATAGACGTATAGTATAGACTAGGTATAGGTCATGTATGAGCATGAGTCATATTGGTTAAGTCTTTTTTTTTTTTTTTACAATATTTGTTTATGGTTTTAACAAAGTTTTTTAAAAATATTTATTTTTTAAATAAAAACTTCCTTAATTTTTTTTTAAGAATACCATGTATAATGTAGTATAGTATAGATAGATGAGGTATAGGTCCTATATGAGCACGGGTCATATTGGTTAAGTCTTTTTTTGACAGTTTTTTTTACACATTTGTTTATGGTTTTAACAAAGTTTTCTAAAATAATATTTTTTTAGATAAAAACTTCTTTAATTTTTTTTAAATACCATGTACAATGTAGTATAGTATAGATGAGGTATAGGTCCTGTATGAGCATATATAAGTGTAGTAAATGTCCCGTATATTTCTTTTAATTATTTTTAAAAATACTATGTATAACGTGTAATCCAGAGATCGGTCTCGGGTGGGCATAAGATCCGTTGGCCCTATTATCGGACCTGTAACTCCATGGAACATGTGATTAAGGTAAGTCTGCCGTAAAGTTGCAGCTGTGGCAGTCCAATGACTTTCTTCCCATGTGTCTGCACCGTGATCTTCATATTCTTGGTTCAATGCCAACGTATCTTCAGTAGTGTTTGTTTGAGAACCTGATTCAGATACACAAGGGTTCTCCAATTCCAGATCAGTAAACAAATACACAACGGTTCTCCAATTCCAGATCAGTAATGTAAGGAGGAGCGTTGAGATAACGGACATCCATCGAGTTCAAAAAGAAAACTTGTGTTTCCCATAGTCACAAACGATTGCGGTTTGTATTTCGCATAGCCACCGTTTCCGTCAAAATACTCTAAAATACGCTAAAATACGTTAAAATACGCTAAAATACGAAGAAATACATGAAAATATGTTAAAATACGCTGCAATATGTTAATATACATCATATTACAAAAAAATACGTGAAAATACGCCGAAATACGTAAAATTACCCTAAAATAGGTTAAAATAAGCTAAAATATGTTAGAATACGCTCAAATACGTCAAAAAATACTATAAAATACGCAACAGTATTTTAGAATACGTCAAAATACGCAAAAATACGTCAAAGTACGCGACTAACGATATTTCCACACACGTATACATATAACACGACACTATTGAGTACAAGTGGATTTCAAACAAAACTTTACGTAATCATAGAATACGATATTCGCACGCAACCGAACGACACCGAAACGACGTATGTTGAAGGTATACGTCATAAAACGACAAAATATGCGAAAGTTCGGCAAAAAACGACACGTATACGCGTCGAATCGAGGGAAACACGATAAAACTAAATTTGAAATAATGCCATATACGATCGTATAGGTCTATGTCGTATCGTATACCGGCTTAATACGCATCGTATAGGCCTATACGATGCGTATTAAAGTTTGAATATTCTCAAAAATACCCCTGAATTTATCAAAAAAACAAGGGTATTTCAGTAAATTCATCGATTAATACGCATCGTATAGGCCTATACGATGCGTATTAAACTATAAATTTCTCAAAAATGTGTTTCACATCAATGGTTCCATCATTACAACCACTTGTTTTCAATGGGGATGTAATGCAATGATTCCTCTCAATTGAATAGACAGACACTTGAATCGTATCGGAAGTACCGAACAACAAAAAAATAGCTTCGGTTTCATCAACTGCATCGTTTACCGTGGAATGCATCCTTATTTCTGCAATACGCATCGTATAGACCTATACCTCATCTATCTATACTATACTACATTATACATGGTATTCTTAAAAAAATTAAGGAAGTTTTTATTTAAAAAAATAAATATTTTTTTAGAAAACTTTGTTAAAAACATATGCATGATAAATTTGTAAAAAAATTTTTGCTTAAAAAATAAAAGAATTCTTTTATTAAACTTTGTTAAAACTATGCTTAAATGTTTACAAAATTATGTAAAAAAAGTGTAGTATATAATACGGTTATAACATAGATAGTATAGTATAATAAAGATGTACCAAACCTATACGCATGATAAATGTTTAAAAATGTATTTTGTTTAAAAAAGAGTTAATTGCTCGGATGGTCCCTGTGGTTTCACGTTTAGTCCCCACCTTTTGAAAATAGCATGTATGCTCCCTATGGTTTGTCATTTTGTTACTCGGATAGTCCCCCAACATTTACTCTGGGGACTATCCGAGTAACAAAATGACAAACCATAGGGAGCATATCTGCTATTTTCAAACTAACTGACATCTACTTAGGGACTATCCGAGTAACAAAATGACAAACCATAGGGAGCATACCTGCTATTTTCAAAAGGTGGGGACTAAACGTGAAAAAACTTGAAACCACAGGGACCATCCGAGCAATTAACTTTTTAAAAAATAAAAGAATTATTTTATTAAACTTTGTTAAAACTATGATTAGATGTTTACAAAAATATGTAAAAAAGTATAGTATATAATACGGTTATAACATAGATAGTATAGCATAATAAACATGTACCAAAACTATACGATATGATAAATTTTTAAAAATGTTTTTGTTTAAAAAATAAAAGAATTCTTTTATTAAACTTTATTAAAACTATGATTAAATATATACAAAAATTTGTAAAAAAAAAAAAACTAAAGCAATACGACCAGTATATGCCTATACGACCCGTATTGAAATAGTCAGCCGCCAGACAAGAACTGACACATGCAGATTTGACTTTTGAACCAATACGACCCGTATAGGCCTATACGATCCGTATTGAAAAAGGCAAGGTGTGTAGATAGATAAGAAGGTGTGGGAATAGAATTCCCCTTATTTATTAGACCTTGCCTTATCGTACGATGCATACGCAATTAGTGTATAACATGCGATTTTGTATATTTTGGTTGTCCGAGTTTGTGAGTCCGAGGTTATGACCATGCGATTTTGTGAAGCCATGTGATTTCATGACCATGCGATTTTGTCAGTCCAAGTTTATAGTCCAAGTTTATGACATGTTCCCTGTTTGTGAAGCCATGCGATTTTGACTATATAACATGCGAACAATCATTTTTAAGTCTGAGTTTGTGAAGCCATGCGATTATGACATGTCTGGGTTTGTGAAGCCATGCGATTTCTAATCGCGTACGCATCGTACATTAAGACCAATTGTACAATAACCGACCTCTATATATGTAATACTACTATGAAGAGAGGTTTTAAGATGTACAATAGAGAAATTATTGGATTAGATGGTTGTTTTATGAAAGGTCCATTTCTAGGTCAGATTTTGAGTGCTATTAGTGTAGATGGCCATGCCTATTTCGATGTTACAATATTTTCTAGAATGTGCTTTGATTTTGGTTCAAATCATTAAATGTTAATGATTTGTGGATTAGTTTGTGATCATCGAAGAACAAGAAAAATTAGAATGTGATTGAAAGGAGGAATACAAGGGTAATTTTGCTACAGGTTCAACCTTTACCACTAACCTCGTCCAAAAACTCAGTTAACTTACCTCACATTCTTTGCATGTGAGGGTATTATGGTCTTTTCCCAAACCTTTTATTTAATATATTATTTTAAATCAAACAAAAAAATTTATTTTAAAACTTTACTTGAACTTAAAGAGGGCTTAATGTAATATATATACCTGATAAGAAAAACCCTATTACTTCTCTCTCTTTCTCCATACACCATCAAACACCTCCAGCTATCACGCACCACCACCTCTTTCTACCGCCATCATCAACCACCTCCAGCCATTCTATCATTTTTCATTTGTGTAAAACTAAAACCCACCCATCAGAATTTACTGTTTCCAAGGTTGAAGATTAAACCATCTTCACCAGCCAAAATCAACGAAACAGAGTCTCCGGCCAAAATCAACGAAACAGAGTCTCCGATCATTGGCGCAGCTTAGAAGGGGCCGGGAGGGGCGCCCGACCCCCCGAACTTTCCGCTCAGTAGTGTTATATATGTAGTTTTCGTATAGAAATTTTGGGTATATACGTTTTCGACCCCCCGGTTCTATAGAAACTTTTTGGTATATACGTTTTCGACCCCCCGGTCGAAAACGTCAAGCTTCGCCACTGTCTCCGATCATCCTCGGAGAATGAAACGGTAGCTTGAAGATTACGGCGATGATATATTCAACGAATTAGACCTCGTCAGAATGCCAAAATTTGACCCCAACCCTAATTCTGCTTCCGACACCGACCAATTTCTCGATCAAATCATTCGACACAGCGATTGCCCCGAAGCTTCTACTTCCGGTTCATTACAACACTCGTCTAGATTTTAACATCCTTTTTTGTTTTTTTGTTTGAATGTCTTGTTAATATCTTTAGTGAGCTTGACTTTACTTCTGTTGTGTGATGATTCTGCCCTCACCTTTGCCTTATTCCTTTCATTATTGGACAAGTCAGTTCATCAACATTAATTAGGCATTCATTAACAAGAATTCAACAATCCTCAATCGACAAAGAAGTATCATCGTTAAAGTCAAAAGCAGTTGTGTACGTATCTAAAGCAAATGCGTGTAGTTACATGAAGCAAGGAAAACTATGGTCGGTAGAAATAGATGTTGAAACAGAGTTTATTTGCAAACAGAGGTTTGGCAAAAATGATGCCGGGTTGCATTTGATTTAAAATAATATATTAAATAAAAGGTTTGGGAAAAGACCATAATACCTTCACATGCAAAGCATGTGAGGTAAGTTAACTGAGTTTTTCGACGAGGTTAGTGGTAAAGGTTGAACTTGTAGCAAAACATGAACATAAAGGCTGGTTTTTGCTGATTTCATAGTGAAAGGTACGAAGTGCAGTTTGAGTATAACATAAAGGTTGATTTATGCAATTTTGTCTAGAATTAATTCCGATTCGAATATCAACATTTGTATATTTTATGAACTAAACAAGACTCTAAGACTATGAGCAATGAGCATTATGAGGGCGTGAAGTGGCTTGATAATGCCCTCAACACCAACCCCGTGGGCTTTATATGGGCATGAAGATGAAGAGACATTTCTAGTATAATGCCCAATGAGGATAACAAAATTTGGAAAGTAATGATGGAATGAGGGCATTAAAGGGGGTTAACCATTACACATTTTTAAGGGGCGTTATAATGTTGATGTGACGGAAAATGCCCCTTAGGGGGCATTAACCATTACGTATAGCCTAAAGTTATGCGTAACGAGCATTATAGAGACGTGAAATGATTTGATAACGCCCCCACGCCATCCCCATAGGCATTATAGGGGCATGAAGTTGGAGAGACATTTCTAAAATAATGCCCAATGAGGAGAAAAAACATGGAAAAGAATGAATGAAATGACATTAAGGGGCCTTAAGTCCTTAACCATTATGTGGGACATTATAATGTTGATATGACAAAAAATGCCCCTTAACAGGCGTTAACCATTAGGCCTTGGGGTGTACACTAAATTGGTGTTAAAGATGACATGACAAATTAGCATGTCTTTCAAACCACCCCTCCCTATGTTAAAGGGTGTTAAAACCTCCATTGGTCCATTGGCTAACATGTTAACAACAACAACAACAATAATAATAATAATAATGCTATTTATTATGAATGCTTATTTTAGCTAAAAAGTTAGTGAAATGGTATTATTATGTATTTAATTTGATTATTTAATATCAAAAGGAAATAAACGGGTGACGTGACGCTTATATGAAGTTAAAAAGGGTTAAGATATACTTTATGGCCTTACAGATGGTCCAATATGTTTTGGATAAATTATAAACTTAAAGCCAGTTCTACATATCTATCTAATTAACATAAAGCTAGGGTTAACAATAAATATCCGTATAAGAAACGATTAGACCTGTTTACTTAAAAAGTACACAACATGATTTTTTTACTTTTTTAAAATAAATAAAATTATGAGGTCATTATCCATCATTCTTCTTCTTGGTACATAAAACATAAAAACTGTGTTATAGACATGAGATATAAAGTGGTTAAACGAGTTGTATTCATGTTTAATACTTGTGTTATACGCGTCGTCAAAGAACTGTTAAACCTGATAAAACACGATTTGCCAGACCTACTTAAAACATACATTTCCAATTATAGACATCGAAATGAATCATAACTCACAAAAAGATCGAGCAAAAGATTTCTATTACTTTCTTAAATTTTAAAATAATACTAATATTTAAGATAATACACTAATTAATCTTTTAAGACAAAAAATGTAATAGCAACTTGAGATGGCTAATCTGCTTGATTTTGATTTCGATGTTGGTACAATAGAGATGGGATCAAATACAAACCTCAATATGTGTAAGAATTATAAGAACCAACCACTATTAGACATGTGTCCATTAAAAAACAAACTAGACAAGGGTATTTTAGACTTTATCACTCTATTTTTTGAATTTAATTAATTCCAAATTTTAATTATCCCCTATATTGATGCACTATTTCAAATCAAAATTTGAAAATTTCCAACAACAGGCACTTTGTAAATCAGCACAATCTTCACAAATCGCAACAATAGGCACTTTGTTAATTAGCACTTTGTTAATTAGCACAATCTCCGCCAACAACAGGCAATTTGTTAATCAGCACTTTGTAACAAATTATTACAACTATATGATTGTTTTAAACTAAGATAAAAGTTAATAAAGATAAGTAGCAAGAATTCAAATAAAGAAATAAACAGATAAACTAAAATAAAAACATGAAATTAATTTTCCATTACGCAGTTAGCATGTGTATTTAAATAAATTTAGTTTCCTGTTGTGCTTGTTTTTCAAGTGCAGCAAAAAACAAATTTAATTCCCTGTTGTGCTTGTTTTTCAAGTACTGCTAAAACATGTGCTACTTATTTTTTTCAGTATGTTTTTAATGTGTTGTTTACACATGTGCTGGTATGTTTCTAAAGTTCTGTTAGCACATGTGCTGATATGTTTTTAAAGTGTTGTTAGCATATGTGTTGGTATGTTTTTAAAGTATTGTTAATACACGTGTTGGTTAGTTTTCAAAGTGCTGATTCAAATCACCTTCAAGCAGGATGAAATCTTATGGGAAGAATATTTAACAAATTTTATAAAATATCTCGATGGGCAATTATATTATAATTAACACATAATCAGCACATTATCAGCACAATTATAAAACAACTTTTGGTAACTTTTTTAAAAGTTACTTTTATAAATAAAAAAAAGGATAGCAATATGGTACTCATATTAAAGATAAAAAAAAACTTGATTTTATGGTATATTTTTTTAAAAAAAATAATGAAGTATATAAAAGTTATTTTTAGTTTAAAAAACCTTGGTGGAATTTGTATTTAATTGAAAATGTCAAATGACTAGCAATTTTACATAATTACCCCTAACTTGTTAGTACTAATTTTTAATTATAAGAGTTTTATTTATAATCAACCATAACCCTTGATTTAAACTATCAATGGTTCAGATCTGTTCTTACGGTTCTTACAGTTAGCACTGTTTGTACAGGATCTCAACCCTGGTACAATAAATATACAGAAGAAAAGATTGTCCCCAAGCGTTGAAACGTGGCCTACTATGCATACAAGGAAACAAATGTGGAAACAGAAAACATGTTAATCTAATAGAAACGTGGGTAAATCTAAGATCATGGGCAAGTGACCCGTATCAACAAACACGTTAACTTGATCTTTATTAAATTAACATTAATATATTTTTCTCTTAAGATTAATATCTTAAGTTCCTAACACAACAGGTAAACTTAACTTTAATAAAACTGATGAAACACTATCAAGGTTATCCAGCAGGGTTGTCTCGTGTATTAGGGTTCAATCTCTTCCTTCACTCCCCAATCGCTGGAATCCTGCAAAACAGAACACCGGTGACTCGCCACAAGGTGGAGAATAGGGGGGGTTCTTCTTGTGACCACCCTCCAGCGTGAGAATAAGTATTGTTCTGAGTGAAATAGTGTGTGTTGTGTGAGAGAGAGGGAGAGAGAGAGAGAGAGAGATGGGGGTTCTTCTTGTGACCACCCTCCAGCGTGAGAATAAGTATTGTTATGAGTGGAATAGTGTGTGTTGTGTGAGGGAGAGGGAGAGGGAGAGAGGGAGGGAGAGAGAGAGGGGGTGAGAGAGGGGGAGAGAGGGAGAGAGGGGGAGGGGGAGGGAGAGAGAGAGAGAGAGAGCAGAATGTTAAACCTGAAGGATAAGTCCTCTATTTATAACCGAAGAATGAAGGAGGGAAGAGGCAACCTGCCAGCTACCATCGAGCGCCAGCTGTTCAACCAAGAGGAATATCCTCTTGGTCTCCTCTGCTGTTACCAGAGTAGTGGATGACGTGACGCGCCCTTATTCGTCCAGTTAGGAAAATTCTGGCAGTGGCTGTTGGCCTGTCCAGCTGTCCTATAGATCTCTTGCAGGTTCAGCTGGCGTCCATCTATAGGTGACACGTGTCGTCCTTTATGTCTGGGAGAGCATCTTTTGTGTCGCCTGCGATTTCTTCCAGAAGCTTCTGTGCATTCTGCTGATGTAGGCGCCATGTTGGAAAAAAAGTGGTGTGGTCCATGCCATGTATGCATAGATTTGGGACCATACCTCTTCAAAAACGAAAACATTTTTTAATTACACATTTTTTTTAATATTGTCTAAAACCATATTAATTTTTTTTAAACGACAAATTTCTTTATTCCCTTTCAAAAATGAAAACATTTTTTAATTACACATTTTTTTAATATTGTCTAAAAACCATATTAATTTTTTTTAAACGGTAAATTTCTTTATTCCCTGCTATTATAATACAGATACATTTATTTTGTTTCAAAGACAAATTATATCTTTAAAACCTTACTCCAACTAAATAAGTTTTATACCCCTAAATCAATTGAGAGCAAGACAAGGCAGATAGCATAGAAACTTACTAAGCAAACTGAGAATACCATGTATAGAACTTCTATACTGCCCCAGTTGATTAAATTTATGATGTTAAAATTATAAAATACAATTTAGTGAAATAAAAATAGTGGATACATTACACACCCTTATTGAACAATTATACAAGTAAATGTTGCTGCAACCAGGAAACTGGAATTGAACAATTATATTAACGTGTATTTATCCATAGAAAGTAGAAATATTTAAAAATGCAACTTTAATAAGCAATAATCAATACGGTTAATTGTCACCACTCAGGTCTTAGGGTGTACCCTAACACCTGGGGGTTAACAGTGATATGGTATGTTCATCGGCGTTGCACATCACTCCTCCTTGTGTTAAGGGACGTTAAAACAGTTATTTATTAACATGTTAACGAGATGTTAAAAAATTGAATTATTATTTTTTTTCTTTAAAATAATACTAAAAAATAGGGTTAGATGGAGTTAACGGGATTAAACGCTATCTTTGGGGAAAAGTGGGTGATGTGGCACCTAGTTGAAGTTGAGAAGGGTTAAAGTATATCCCAAAGCCTAAAAACTTGACTTTGGGTCCTTAATTAGTGGTAAACAGTCCAAAATATGAACAACACACCTTACTTTCTAGCAAAAAGTGTGGAAACACAAATAAACCACATAAATTCCTTTACACGTCACGTGATAAAATATTAATACATGACGCTATGACAATCAATAGTACAAAACATGACGCTACAACGATGTAAAGTAAACCATAAACAAAATGACAACGGATATCTAGGCTAAACTACATCTTATCTTCTCCCTTATACGTCTTTTAACATTAATCATGATGGTCTACCGAACAAAGTATCAAAAATGGGTACTCACATGTCATGTACCTAGTGAGACTACACAAAGTGCACTGTTACATGGTTTAAGGAGAAAATATAACCTCTCCTAGCCTGAATACACATCTCCTACAATAAAGCAATTGTTAATTTATCATCCAAACTTCCACATTTAAACTTGAATTCGAAATTACTCCATTCCATAAAAATTGCAACCTATTTTGTTTTTGGGAATTGGGATGGCTATTAAAATCAAAACATTCACTTTTTTTGGGAAAAATAACAAGTTAAAATCACCTACGTTCATAAATCATAACTACGAATAAGCCTATCGCATTGATTTGGGTCCACAAGATCTAATTACTGGGATTCACTAAAAGGGTATTCTAAAGAGGAAAATTGGATTTTAATAATCCTTACCTAGAGGTGGTTGGCCACTGGCAGTCCCACCTTTGAATATTACCACTTGCAGTCCCACCTTTTATGTATTTTTCTCTCACTGCACCTCCGTTAAAAAAACTTAACAGAGGTTAAGTTTTTTTCCGAATTACAAACTGATGTTTTAGGGCTTTTGATCGGAACGAGTATACGAGTCGATTGATGTAAAACTTAACTTGAAACTGCTCAAAACGACGAAAATGGTGCTTCAATTCGGATGTTTAAGCCCTTTTGAGCATTGTTTCAAGGTAAGCTTTACATCAATCGACTCGTATCATCGTTCCGATCAAAAGCCCTAAAACATCAGTTTGAAATTCGGAAAAAACCTTAACTCCGATAAGTTTTTTTTTAACGAAGGTGCAGGCTCGGAAGCACGGAAACGCCTTGGAGGTGCCGTCTCCCGTCCCGGGGACTGCTAGGGGACGGAAACGGCACGGGGACGGCCGGGAAACGTCCCCGGGATGTTGGGTACGGCGTGGAAACGTGCTGCAGAAGGGGACGGCGTTTGGGGATGTGCAGGAAACATTTCCGGCATGTTTCCGTTTATTTTTTTTTTGGTTTTAAAAAAAAAACAAATAGACAATCTCGATGTTCCAAAACGCGCTCCATTGATTTGTAAAAAGCAAACTGGAATGATGAATTAGGGTTCCGGTCAATGTCCAGGAAGAAGGGGAAGAAGAAACAAAGGCCACGTAGTTTTTGTCTTTTTAGGGTTTAAATTAGTTTAGTTATTTCAACATTTAACCCCTATATTTTTACTAGTTTACATTTAAACCCTAAAACTTGTAGTTTTTTACATAAAAAGTGTAAAAATAGTTTGTGTATTTAAACATTTAACCCTTTCTATCTTCACTAGTTTACATTTGGTTCTTAAACTTATAAACTTATACATAAGAAGTATAAATTAACATTACATCAATATATAACTATTTTGGGGTTTTGTGTTACATTATCTTTAATATATATTTATTTTTTTATATGTTTTTATTCCCGTACCCGTCCCGTCCCGTCCCCGCTTCTTGAATTTTTTAGTTTTGCCGTTTCCCGTTCCCGTACCCGTCCCCGTACCCCGTTCCCGTTCCCGTCCCAGTGCATCATAGGGTGCAGGGAGAGAAAAATACTTAAAAGGTGGGACTGCCAGTGGCCAACCGCCTCTAGGTGGGATAATTAAAATCCAATTTCCCTTCTAATATTTAAACAAATAATGGGGCATTTAGATTGAACTATGTATGGGCCGAATCAAACTTTTCAATTTTCATGGGATGGAGGAAGTGAAATAATCATCAAATAATGATAATCAAAATCAAGTACCTTTATAGTTTGGGAGATGTGAATGTTTATATTTTCCAGTGATAACATGTCACATTGATGCCTCCGCCTATTAAATCACATCATGATACATATTTAAATACAGAATTAATGGGACATTATATATGAAATACCTCAGACAGAACTTACAGTTCAGGACAGCTGACTTTTCATAGATATCAACATCGTCTCTAGTTTATCTTTAGACAACTGAAAGTTCACATCCATTTCTCCTGAATTTGGTCTTGTACTGTTTTGAATCTGAAAGTTAATACTAGATTTAGAAAATCAAGTATCCATTTTGCACGTGTGTTTTGACTTGACAGTTTCAGAACAAGGGAACGTGAATGATAGAAAGTGTTTGGTTTGAAGGTATACGTTTCAAAATTAGGAATCATAGATTCATATCCTCCAAATTGAGGCCACTCCTTACTTGCAAAAGAGGGTTAAGTTTAGATTTTCATTGTCATTCCACCCTGATATCAAACTCATACCTGTAGGGATTCCTGACTGCAAACCAAACACCATCTTAAGTTATACCTTCAAACTCATACATCCAGTTTTTGAACTAACGAATAAATCCACATGTATCGAGAACGGTAGCCAACACATAGCATAAGGTATTGACGACCTTCAAAAAACGAAATACTTGCGGAATCCCAAACATCACAATGAACCAAGTCTAAAATATTATCATTGCGCAAATAGAAACATGTAAAAAGAGTTTTGAGGATTTTCCCATTTGACAAGAAGTACATAAAATTGATAAAGACTTCATTGTAAAAGGAAGAGAAAATCTAGAAAGTATAGAATGTAAAAGACGCTAATGTAAATGACTGTATGCTAAACAATGACACATGATCAAAAGAGAGGGGGAGTTAGTGACTGACTGAAGCTCAGGAAGATGAATTGAGTGGAGACCATGTTAATGGGGTAGTGCGTAAAAAAAGTCAAGTGAAATTAACGAAAACATTATTATCAAGACAATTTTTTTTAAACCAAAAAGGTTTTATATTGTGAGTAAATTCAATGTGAAGGACAGGGAGTCCCTACCCAATATCAACATGGATTGCGTCAGTACCATGATATATCTCTGAGTTGTCCAAACTTGCTAAATCAACATGACATAATTGTTTGCTCCTATGTTTGGAAAACATGAAGTGGACACAACGAATGATGAGGGACAACTGTCAACAAGGTTCATTGTTAGCCTAACACGAATAGTAGAAGGATCACAACGATTCCAAGTGCAATACATTATGTTTTGAGTGGGCACTCAAACAAATTGGTTGCAACCAACACCACGGCCACAATTTTCACTACGAATATTCCCCTGTTCACGGTTGTCAGGTTGCAGTTATTTTTTGTTGACAGGTACTATAAATGCCACGTGAATCGGATGAAGCAATAGGTATTAGCTGAAAGCCAAGTTGAGTAGCATGTTGGGCGGCTAAAAGCTGAGATTGGTGTGAGGTGAATCCAGAAGATGCAGATGGTATGGATCCCAAAGAGTTGTGGGGATCTCTGGTAGTAGCGATAAGGGATTGAGCAATGGATGGTCCATAAGCAAGGGTTTTCCAAGCATGTAGTCATGATCAATAAGAAAAGCATGAAGTTCATTAAATTTTGTAGAGAAGTGACTTGCAATGGTGGTAATTGGTAAATTTAAGACCTTCCAAGCACGTAATTATACTTGAATAATGACTTTCCAATAACCATAGTTAGTAGCGGATAGGATAAGGGCAAACTTGTGGAAGTTGTGAGCGTATATCTAGGTGGTTGTAAAAGCGACAACTAATAGTAAAAGAATATGGTTGGAAGACCAAGGTGGTGTCGTGGTGACTTGGGCAACGACACCAGCAGACAGTCAAGAAAGATATGACCAAAAGACTGTTTCCCAGCAAGATCTGATGGCAGCATGTGAGCGGTGAGTTTCGGACGATTATCTAGACTTTGGTTTTCCTGCTGAACATGAACCTGATAGCTCTAATCTCATTGCTAGAATCGGCCTGTGGTGGCAACAACAGATACAGAATTGACACACAACATCACTTGTAATAAGTGGTTAGAATTTAGGCAGGTTGTTGTATACGCAGCTAGGGTAGGCTTTCATACCGACTCAGCTCTGATACAACAAGGTGATTGCATATTGATTGTACACATAACAAGGTTACATAGGGGCACTATACATAAGTAAAATTAAGTACAAAACTAGTTTAATACAATACAGTACCTGATCCTTGGATATATCTTCCCTCCACTCCCTATGGAACTTCTGGAGCAAAAGTGTCAATAATCTCTGTATCTCAGGCAGAACTTCAGCAGGGAACAGCTTCTGTATTTCATCCTTATTAGCATTCTCACACACACATTTACGAATCAACATGCGCAGGCATACCAATAGCTGCAAAATTCATTTTAAAAATTAATTATAAGTCATAACAAGCATTTAGAAATCAGAATAAAATGTTCACAGGATGTTGTTTTCTAACTAGTATAAACTACACACACACACAAAAAAAAAAAAAAAAAAAAAAAAAAAAAAAAAAAAAAAAAAAAAACAGAACTAATAACGTATGTTACAATCATCTGAACACAAATTAATAGTGACGAATCTTCCAACAGAATATGTATAAACAGTAAACAGTCTATTGGCACGTTCAAGGAAGTAATTAAGTTTTTTTTACAATCAGAAGAAAGAATTGGATTACAATCAAAACACAGAGTGAATTCTAACGATTTCAACAGTGAGATGAAACTATAGCAATAACGATTGTGAAAAATAAAAAGGTGAAGATTAATTACAGGATCAAGGTCGGCGTCATTCTGAAGCTGAAGCAGATCACGGATGACATCACGATCGGCTGAATCGAGACCAACTTTGCGAGTTTTCCATAGGGTTTGGAGTATGTATTCCACCGATTCTTTCGAATTTGCTCTCACTAACAGCGGTAAGTTCCCCCACAATGAATGCTCCATCGTTACAAGATATGATTCACTCTCCCTCCCTCCCTCCACTGTTTACGGTTGCCCTAGAAATGGCGTCATTGGTTGGTTTTTGCATTCTTTTGGGTGCAAAAGTGAATAACTGATTATTTTCGTTTCGATCCCTCGTGAAAATACAGTTTATAATTTTGACACCTTTTCGTGTTTATACAAAACTAGTAGATGCCCCGCCCGCGTTGCGGGGCGATGGCCGAATAATTCTCAACCAATTAAAAAAAGACTACTATAATTTTGCGCGAAAAAAAAAAAAACAAAAACGATGATAAGACCGTAATTTTGGGCTCAGGGCAAAACTGTAATTTTTCAGGACTAATGAGCTAGTGTTAGACAACTACTTGACACGAAAAAAAATTAAATCGAGTAAAGCAATTAAAACAAAAAAAAACCTTTATAGTTTTGGTAAAAAAAAAACTAAAACGATGGGAAAAACGTAATTTTTAACTGAAGACCAAATCATAACTTTAATTCGGGGATAAACTGTAAACTAAATGGACCAACGGGGGAGTGCCAGGAAGTTGCCGGCACGACTGTAATTTTGCACTGGGGGCAAACTTGTAATGTCACCAGGAAAACAAACAAAAACGATGGGGAAAATGTAAATTTAAGTTGAGGGTAAAATCGTAACTTGGCTGTGAGAAAAAAAACTAATGGCAAAACTATAAATTTATACGGGGCAAAATCGTAATTTTGAACCGAGGGCAAAATTGGAATTTTTAGCTGGGAGCGAAAGCGTAAATTTATTTTTAAGTGGGGGTAAAAACATAACTTTGAACTGATTGGAAAATCGTATTTTTAAGGGAAAAAACTAATGGCAAAACTGTAAATTGAAACGGGGCAAAATCGTAATTTTTAACCGGGGGAAAATTGAAATATTTAGCTGGGAGCATAAGCGTAAATTTATTTTTAACCGAGGGCGAAAACATAATTTTTAACTAATGGCAAAATCGTAATTTTAAAGAGGGATAAAATCGTAAATTTGTTGGTCCAATAGGGGAGTGCCAGACAGCTGTCTGACACTATTATCCCTGCCGCCCATTTAGCCCAATGAAAGCCCACAACTATTATCGTGTCGGCGGCCGACACTTGGTTTTGTTGTTGAAAATTCAGAGCATTCACTTATTTCACCCAATAACGGGAGGTCAATTATAACTACATGCTTCAAATCATATTTTTTTTTCTACAAAAATATCAAATTCTTTATCGGGAGGTCAACAAATTCCCATGGTCAACAGCCAGGTGTCAATGGACGTTCTTGACCCCTCCACCATAATCTCTGTTAAATTGGCCAACCCATGAATTACAACCCCACCACACTGTTTAACATGTTCACAACCCGTCGGCCCCGTTTGACTTATTATATAAATGGGTTAAGTGGATGCGGATCACCGGGTCGTGTTCAGGTCACATGAATTTTAAGTGTGAGTACAGGTTAGGTTTGACGTCTTTGAGACAAATAAATATATGGGCCGTATTTAGGTTCAACAAATCAACCCACCAAGTGACATGACTGACGCCTAGTTTGAAGTTGAACTAACGATTATGCAAATTCTTATAAAACTCCATACCTTGCAAGTTGCAACCATATAAGGTTTTCTTGAGGCAATAGGTTGAATTTGTGCTGTGAACTGGTCTCCCTGTGAGATATATCCTTCTGCAAATGCTAGATTACCAATATGAAATACTTGATTATTGATGTTTAAATTCTGAATTTTGATTATGTTAATAAGTTGATTATAGTTTTTTGTTTATTTGATTATTGGAATACAGATGTTCATCTTTTAAGTTAAATAAAATCAGTTTATTTATATTTCAGTTTATTTCAGCAGCTTGCAGAAGTTAAAAAACAAACAGTCTTCCTCTCGCATGCTGCAAAGGTTTGGTCCACCTCTTCAGCTACAAATGTCTGCAGATGTGGTCCGTAGACTGCAGACATTTTACCTCTGAAAAAAGAAACAACACCTAAATGTATTATTCAACCCGCCAGTAAAAAGCGCAAAAGAGAAATCTGCACGCTGATTAATAATCTGAAACTGTAATGAATCTTTGTCTTCTTTTTACGTTATCAGGATTGGAATAATTCTTAAATTTGTACTGCTTATTTACTGAAGCTATCAGTTAGAAGAAGATATATGAACATTTTGCAATCATAATCATATTTGTAAAATTTTAACCTTTAATGGTGCCTTTTGGTTTTCACAATGTCTAACAAAGAAATTGCATACAAAACATGAAACAAGAACTTAGTTGATAAGCATATTCAAATCCATTTGTACTACAAAACATGATGTAACAACAATATCTATACTGGTTCCTAATGTTCTGTTATACAATAGAATAGAAACTGTTATAAGAAAACAAAAATCAGTTGTGCAAGTATCAAAGCACAAACTTATGAATGTCCTTCACCAATAATCACCACAAGAACATTTCCCGTCTTCAAAACGATGAAATCTACTAGCATCTCTCACGACAATCACTCGTCCCGTTGCCTTAGTCATCAACTTCACCGCCAGGTGGCAATCAGCGCAAATCCGGTGACTTTGCACAAGTTGCAATTGTGTTGAACTTGTTGTATTCATCAGCCCATAAGAAACCGCAAGTTTCTCACTATGGTACAGTGACATCTGTTCTTCCTGTTCATCGACATCCGGAAGCAACGAGTTTTTCTTCGGAACATAACCGTGATTCGCAATCTTCAACATCAATTTCTTCAAATTCTTAATAATCTGAACATCGGATTTGGATTTATCTACCGAAATAAACATATGTTGTTGTTTCTTGACGTCTATCCACGTACACGCAGGCAACATCCTCAAGCCCTTCTTTTTTAACGTATGGAAAACCGAAGCAGCCTCTTCACGTTTTCCACAACTGTTGTATATGTTTAATAGTACAATGTAATTACTGAGTTTTTCTGGTTCCATACCGTATATTTTCTCTGCTGCGAATTTCCCGAGCTCGAAATTCTTGTGGACCCTACACGCTGTCAACAAAGCAGCCCACATATTGACTGTCGGCTTAAACGGTGCATCTCTAATCAAAGCAAACGCTTCATCCAAAAGCCCTTCACGACCTAATAACTCGATCATACACGCATAATGCATGGCTCGAGGCTTCACTTTAAAATCCGTGCCCATCGATTCAAATATCTCCCATCCTTGATCTGATAAACCCGAATAGCTACAAGCCGATAAAACAGCAAGAAAAGTGACATGATTTGGGGTCATTCTTTCATCAATCATACGCTTGAATAACTCTAAAGCTTCAATTCCGCGACCATGCTTACCGTATCCAGCAATTAACGCGTTCCATGAAATGACATTCTTAAGAGGCATTTTCTCGAACAGGTTGCGTGCATCATCGAGTCTTCCCCATTTACTATAGAAGTCAACAAGTGCAGTGTTGGCAACTATGTCTTGCCCGAAACCGTGACGAACGAGCCCCGCGTGTGCTTGTTTGGCATGTTCCAATGAAGCTAACCGTGTGCAGATTCTTACTATCATTGAGAAAGTGAAGTGGTCCATTTTAACACCGGAATCTTGCATCTCGTAATAAAGATCCAAAGCCTCCTCACTATACCCATGAAGTGCATAACCCGCAATGATTGTGTTCCAACCCACGGTAGTTTTCTCAGGCATGATATCGAAAACACATTGGGCATCCGTGATGCTACCACATTTGCTATACATGTCAATCAGTGCACACGATACAAAGATATCTTGACTCACATCCATTTTTATAGCACACGCATGCAACTGTTGTCCCGGAAATATCATCTCCAGCCCTGCAGATGCACGCATCATTGTAGCAAAAGTACGCGAACTAGCCTCAGATTGTTCCTCCCACATACTTAAAAACAACCGAAACGCATCCATATAATCTCCAGAATCCACAAGCCCCGCCATTATCGTGTTCCAAGAAACTAAATTTCTTTCAGGCATTTCATCGAACAACATGCGTGCATCAATCATCATCCCACATTTCACATGCATCAACAAAACTCTATTCCTCAAATACAAATCCGGCTCAAACCCGCTATTAACCATATAACCGAACACTCGTTTAACCCCTCTAATCGACTTCAAACTAATACAAGCATCCACTAACGCATCGTAAGTACTCTTACCAACATGAACATCATACTGACACTCACTTTCCAAAATCTCAAACATTTCAAGTGCATCTCTATATCTTTTACAAAGAACTAATTTCTCAATCTGGCCACAAAGTCCAGAACTAGAACCAGATCCTTTCATCTGTCTAGACTCTTCTAAACTAGCTTCTTTCTTTACAACCTCGTAACCACTTTTCAGCGGCTTCGGTTTCGGTTTCGGATGCAATCCATGTTCTACAAAAGAACAAGTAATCCTAGATGCATGTGTTTTGTGTTTTCTTATGTTTAACAAGTGAGGCCCAGAAACTAAGGGTCTTTCTTGAATGTTTTTAACATCTGTTGAGGGTAAAGAGCTGCTTTCGACAACTGATTTGTTCTGATAAGGAGATAAAGCAATGTCCATAGCGATTATTAGGAATAAATGGGGTTTAGTAGCTTACCTTTTGAGGGAATCCAGATGGAATTCTTCTTGAAGTTGCTGAAAAACGCCGGTTATTGGGAGATTTGACGGATTTTGTGATTTGGTTTAGTAAAATAGGTACGAGCATAGAAAAATCCGTCGTTTGTTTGGTGGAAGTTAGTTTTGCCAACCGAATTAAGGGTTAAATTAAATGGTACGGGTTTGTGATTAAGAGGTGCACGATTTGGTTTTTTTACTTTAAACTAGGCCTCTAAATGAATTGAACGTTCATAATTGAACGTTCATAATTGAACGTTCATGAACTTGTTCGGTGAGAAATTCGTTTATGTTCGTTTATTTAATAAACGAACGAACACGAAAAAAAAACATGAACACGCATTGTGTTCGTTCATTTATGTTCATGAACGTTCGTTTATGTTCTTTCATGAACGTTCATTTAAATTTTAGTAAATAGATAAATAGTTAGATTTATATAAATATTAGGTTTTCTAACTACTTATATTAATACGACTAATTAGTATACTTATGAACTTTAATTTAGATATGTTTTCGGATGAATTGTAATATATTAGACTTGTTTGTTCAATCATGTTAATTTATGTTTGTTTATGTTTATTCAAATATGTTTAGTTAATTTTTTTTGTTTTGTTTGTTCGTGTTAATTAATGTTCGTGAACTATTCGTTTAGGCTTTAAACGAACGAACGAACATGCCCGATTTCTTAATGAACGAACACGAACAAAAAATGTGTTCGATTATATGTTCGTGTTCGGTTAAAGTTAAATGAACGAACACAAACATGCCTATGTTCATGTTCGTTCGGTTCGTTTACAGGCCTAGTTCAAACCGTGTTACCCCTCAATTTTCAAAGTGTAATACTAGTATAAGAAACAAAAAATTCTTCACCGTTTTATCTATCGTGATACCCCTAAGCAAATAATATTAGGATACCCATAAGTCAAACGATTTTACGCTACCCATAAACTTTTCTTCTAGATCCGTTACAGAGGATTGGTATTGCCTCAAACTGGTTCCAACGGGGTTCTCAAATTGGTCTCAAACTGACAATTCCTATCGGTTCCAAACCAGTTTCAATATCAGCCAACCCACCCATCTTACTACATCCTTAAATCATCCTAAGGGTAAGAGGGGTGCATGCGGGGAACCCGTTTGCCGCGAGGGGAGTCCGCCGCCAACCCTGGTTTTGCCGCACGGTGAGGTCTTAAGCGGGGACTACTTGCCGCATGAGGGGAAGATGTGGGAGAGAGGGTAATGGTGGGGCCTACTATCTTTCAAACCAATCATGCCTTTTATTTTTTATTTAAAAAAATTGTTTGGGTGAAACCACCCCTTGTGTTTTTGGGCAAGAGTGGTGTATGAGAGGAGAATTGACATGGGCATATCATGATTGGGTGGGTGAAAATTTTCCCCCATCCCATGAGAGGTACACCCCCTTCACCATAATAATACCATTTATGAAGCATTATTGCCGTTTCGACCCATAACCAACCCACGGAGCCGCCCGAATCTCACGACATATGAAAAGTAGTATTACCACTCATGAAAAATTAGTGCATCTTGAGTATATGCTTATTTTGTAAGTTTAATGGGAAATTCATATATTTTCCTTGTATTCTTATGAATTTATACTCCTTTTTAACAAAAACAGATTGACGTACCGTTATATTATTTAAATATAACTACACTATCATATAAATAACGACCATTGTAATAAATAAAGACGGTGATAGTATTATTTAACTGACCCTTAGTTGTTAGAAATAGACACATTAAATATTATGAGTTGGATGGAGATAAGTATTCATAGTTCTAACCCGAAACTTGATTTTAAAATTGTATCTTATATTTGGTGGTATACTCTTCGAGTAATCATTTACTCATTATGTTACGGGTTCAAGGTAGAAGATGTTATAATATATACGATCTTAAATGGTTAAAATTTACTTTTAGTATTTTCTATTAGCAAAAAACTTGAATGTAAAATTTATCATAATAACATATTTATAATA
Organism: Helianthus annuus; assembly: GCF_002127325.2. Taxonomy (NCBI): domain Eukaryota; kingdom Viridiplantae; phylum Streptophyta; class Magnoliopsida; order Asterales; family Asteraceae; genus Helianthus; species Helianthus annuus. The sequence continues at coordinate 180,409,578 of NC_035441.2, forward strand.
TAAAAAACTCGAATATAATTCTAACAATCCATCATCCAAAACCGTCATCCATTATGTCAATACCGCTATCCATCTGGTGAGGCTAAAAAATTAAAGTCAATTTAAACAAAGAGTATGTGTGTGTTGCGCTAGAAAAATAAAGCGTACGAGAGAGGTTTATCAAAGAAGAATACAACATTTTTAAAGAAATGAATGTATATCAAGAAGCAAGTCATTTGACACATATAAATCAAAAATTGACCAACTTACCTTCATTGGCCCAACTCGGATTCGAATCAATAATTATGATTCTAGATGCCCCGACAATGCGCTGAGGAACAAAAGAAAACCAAAAGCTACAAATATACCATTTTCCACGAGTTAAAAAGTCAAATGTATAAATTTATCTATAATTTCTATAATAAGAGGAATCTTAATGACATAAGAAAAGCTGATGTGTCAGCAGGAGATGTTGTTCAACAATGCTTTTCTTATGTCATCAACAATGAGGTGACAACCATAAAGAGAGCATAGTGATATCATAAATCTTAACTTAAAATCACTTTAAAATCCAAACCACTGCCATATCTTCACATTTCAAAGGTCTGACCCACATTTAAAATCCAAACCACTGCCCATCTCTAAAATTCAACCTATGTTGTATCCTCAACAATCAAAATCACTGCCCATATTCAAAATCTTGGCTCTAGATTCAAAATTCAAAACATAGATCATTTCAAATTTCAAAATTCATACATAATATTTGTCTCTCTCCCTCTCTCTCTCTCAAATAAATTCAGCTGCTTCTTCCTCATACCCTAATTTCAAAAAACTTATTCATCTCTCACTAAAACTCATTTTCTCTCTCTCTCAAATACAGACCAAACCACCGTATCATATCTTTGTGCGATATTGAAGAATAGTTGTTCATGATCTAAGCGACATAATTGGGAGCTTAATTTGATTGGTCCAGAAGCTGTTTGTCACACCCCTAATTTCCACGTGTCACCAGTGGCCCGGTGGGGGAGTATCGTGACGTAGTTGATATCATCATAGTCAAACAACACAAATTATAATGCACAACGGAAGCAATAAGATAGATTTATTTCAACCAAACAAAATGTAATATCCAAGTATCACATAGTAGCTGAAATAGATCCACAGGCGGATCAAAATAAAAAGGAGAATTGTTCAACAGATAAATGGCATCCAAGCTTGCGAGACTCTACGATGCTAAGGAGTAGCCAGCCTATTACGTGTAGAACCTGCACTTAATCTTTTTGGGGAAAATACGTCAGTTTACACTAGGAAATACAATTTAACTGACTTATTTTGAAAATGTTTTAGAAAATTGATTTGAATGCACATGGCACAAAACTTTTTATAACTTGGGATAATTAATCAAATTTAAACTTGTAAAAGAATTACATGTTTGTTATGCGTTTAGTCGCCCGGTTCGTGCCGGGTTTAAGATTAATAGACACACCACATAGTATAAATCTGCGGCGGGAAACCAACGGTTATACCTTAATAATATGGACACATTGTCGGGTGTACGCCTACACCCGCGTGTCAATGTCGTGGCCATTTCATGAATGATGCCAAGGATATCCGGGACATGGTCATTAAACTCCCAAAGGCGTAAAACAAACAAAACCAATTTTTAAATGGGTCACATTGATAATACCCAACTACTAATGAGTTAGGGTCAATTGCCCGACCAAGCGGTATTTTATATACCGTACCCCAAGCCCGTATAAGGGAAAATAAGTTAAAAGTATTTACCTGAGCAAGTATAAAACCACAATAAGCAAATGCAAGTGTCTTTTACTGGTCTCCTATTCTGGAATGAAGGTTTATAATAACCTATTAGAATCCTAACGGGTCTTTAGTTTAGCCTAAGCTTAGACCGGTTAGTTTCAAGGATAAATATGGTTTAATCGCATGGAAGGTGAAAACCGGGAAGGAATGTGATTTAGACCCAACAAGTTTGGAGACTTGTATAAGATGGGTAAACTAAACACATTCTGGATTTTGAGACAAGGATGATATGGTTTGACCCGTTTCGGCTAATATGTGTAAACTAGTTACATAAGCCGATCCGAACGCGAAAGTGCGTAATGGGTAACCATATAAATCATATACAAGTTTCATGAGATTATATGCACCAAATATGTTTTGATATCAGTAAGATATGTCCTATTATGCCCAAAATGATTTTAAACTCAAATTATGCCTTATAAGGGCGTTTTGGTCATTTTAAAGGGTATAAAAGAGTTAAACTAGTAACCTGAGTTACATATCTGAATAAATCAGATAATATACTTAGTTTAATATGTTATAACAGTATAGTATCAAATATATGTGAATTTTATTAATTATCACCATCTTATGCACCGAAAGGGCATTTTGGTAATTTCACATAAGCCTAAAAGGTCAAAACTGGAAACCTGAGTTTACAACTTTAGTTTACTGTTAAAACATAAAAATTTACTGAGTATATCGGTAGGTATCAACCTTAACACATATAGACTAGTTTTGGTACATACTATGTCGTAAAAATGCCTAAAAAGACGATTTGGAGCCGATTCCGGGTTTTGTATAAAAAGCTGATATTTTTAATATTCCAGAAGGCTCAAAATAATTATTTTAACATAACAAATCAGTAGAAAAAGGTTTGGGGTCAAAAGGGTTTATAAAACTCATTTTATAGCCCAAAAGGGCAAAACCGGCATTAGCCGAATTAAGCTTAAAACTCTAAGTTATGCTCAGCCTAAAAATAAATAAAAATCTCGAAAAATCCCAAAATATTATTATATATCAGTGGGTATAAAGTTTGATATAAAAATTTGGGTTTAGAGAGGCTATATGCTAATTATGCTAATTAATCACTAAGAAAGCTTCTAATTACGCTAATGAGCATAACTCTTAGTCTAGACCTCAAACTGGTGTCAAATTTTAGGTACAAGTTTATAATTCAGTAACTAAGATGCCTACCCTTTTATATTTTCAAAAATCATATTTTATGGGCATTTGGGCATAATAGTCAACATATGGGCATTTAACGGAAATTTGCATATAATTAGACAACTAGTGAACTAAGTCGCATAATCACAGAGGGTTATACTAACATGTTACTAGGTCCAAAAGAAGCTCTAAGGCAATCTTAAACTTGACTAAAACGGGTCAGAACTGAAAGTCAAAGCGAAAGTTAAACTATGCGACTTTCAGTTCCAAACCGGGTCTAAACAGAAAATTGTCGAGTTGAACATGTTGGGACATGTTCTTACATTAGTTACCAAGTTATATTAATGATCAAACAGGTTGCATGTATCCTACATTGCTAATTATGAGTTAATTTGGATTTAAGCATTCTGTTGACTTTTTAAAGTATACTTTGACTCGACAATTAACATGGTTAGAGTGGGAATCTGGAAATACCCTTTTAAGGGTTTGTTACCCACATAATTACCTACTTATAGGTATTTTTAATTCGAGATATTACTGAGTAATTTTAGACTAATCTCGAAGTCAAACCTTAATTATGACGGTTTGACTTTTAGCTAATTAACTAAGCTAAAATGGATTAAGGAGGATTAAGGACACTTACAAGAGTCCTAATTACTGCTAGAGATCACTAAGAAGGTAGCTTGCTGTCCAAACAGCTCCAAAGAAGTCTTGAACAAAAGTTCCAAGTGAGCAAGACTAATGTTTACAACTCAAGCTCCTTATATAGTGAACTTCATGGCTCAAGATCATGCCAAGTGACCCTACAATTGACTTGAGATGGTTCCAGGTGCCCCTATGTGGCTAAATACTGCCTAGCAAGTCCATGGTTTCGAAAACCATAACATTAAGTCGGTGCAACAGGCTGAACAGGTAGCTGTCCATTTTCTGCTGCCAGCGACAGGCTTACGGACCGTAAGCCTAAGCTCTTGCGGTCCGTATACAGCTCTTGCGGACCGTATGCTGAGATGGTTGCGGTCCGTAACCGACCTTTGCTGAAATCGCCCAGGTGTGCACTTTACGGACCGTAAGCTTAAAGCCATACGGTCCGTAACCGATGGTCAGAAGCCAAAAATTTTACAACCTTCCAAATCTTGACCATGCAACTTACAAGTCCGAATCCATGCCATCTTTTTCAGTTGTGGGACCTTCTTGCTCAACCATTGCATGCTTGAATATCCCTTACATGTTTTCACTTCACTTTGGATTCTTGTGGGAAGATGGAATTGACGGAAATAACATGAACAAGTGTTGGATTCTCACAATTTATGATCTTGCTTAATTAAATTATTTCCAACTCCTTTTACAAGGATTTAAAGCAGAATTTTAGTAGTAACATTCCTAATAACCCAATTTCCATATAAAGGATGGAATTTTATCTATATAGAAACAACCGGCTAGATGTTTATCATAATGATTTAAGGATCTTGGGATTTATGATTCGGGTCGCTCAGAGGTGTTTTAATAACATGTCGCCCTTGGGTCGTTCAGAGGTATCTTTAATAACATGACGCCCTTTTTAAATCCTACCATACATCTTTATTTGATCTGGGTTCCTGACACGTTTGTCTCATGACAGGTGTCTTTATTTTATTGGGTACGATTTTACGAGGTGTTACATCCTCACCCTCTTAAAAGAAATCTCGACCTCGAGATTTATTGAAATAATTGAGGGTATTTATCTTTCATTGTGGACTCTAACTCCCACGTATAATCGGGACCTCTGCGGGCATCCCATTTGACCTTGACAATAGGCACGTGCTTCCTTCGAAGCTTCTTTACCTGTCGATCTTCAATCGACACAGGTTTTTCCACAAACTTCAAGCTCTCATCTATATGCACATCTGTGTGTGGTATGACTAGTGATTCATCAGCTAGACATTTCTTTAGATTGCAAATGTGGAACACATTGTGAATACCACTGAGCTCTTCAGGTAAGTTCAACTTATAAGCCACTGACCCAACACATTCAATGATCTCGAATGGTCCTATATACCTCGGGCTTAACTTACCTTTCTTACCAAATCGCATCACCCCCTTCCAGGGTGATACTTTGAGCAAAACTTTATCACCAACATCGAACTTGAGGGGTTTTCGCCTTTTATCAGCATAGCTCTTCTGCCTATCCCGGGCAGCTTTTAGGTGGTCACGAATTTGGACAATCTTGTTCGTCGTTTCAAAGACTAGATCGGGACCTGATAATTAAGTGTCTCCTACTTCTGCCCAACAAATGGGTGTTCTGCACTTTCTACCATATAATGCCTCAAAAGCCGCAGCCTGAATGCTGGTATGATAGCTATTGTTATAGGAGAACTCGACCAAAGGTAGGTGCCTATCCCAGCTACCTCCTAAATCAATCACACATGCCCGAAGCATGTCTTCCAAAGTCTGGATGGTACGCTCACTCTGCCCATCCGTCTGAGGATGGTATGCCGTACTAAAGTTCAATTGCGTGCCTAGAGACTGTTGGAAACTTCTCCAAAAATGCGAAGTGTATCTAGTATCCCTATCAGAGATAATAGATACTGGTACCCCATGCAGGGACACGATTTTATCAACATACAGTTGAGCCAACATGTCCGAACTGTAAGTTTCCTTAATGGGTAGGAAATGAGCTGACTTGGTCAGTCTGTCAACTATGACCCATATAGTATCATTTCCCTTCTGCGTCTTAGGCAACTTGGTGATGAAATCCATCATCACCATTTCCCATTTCCAAGTGGGAATTTCAGGCTGTTGTAGCAAACCTGACGGCTTCTGATGCTCAGCCTTGACTTGAGCAAATGTCAGACATTTAGCTACATGGGTGGCTATAGACTTTTTCAAGCCTATCCACCAATAATTTGCCTTCACATCCTGGTACATCTTATCCGCTCCAGGATGAACGGAATATCTGGAACTGTGGGCTTCCTGAAGGATAACGTCTCGAAGTCCTCCATAAACAGGAACCCATATTCTTCCATTTAATCTCAGGATTCCGTCCTTGCCATAGGATAACTGCTCTTCAGTTACTCGCAGTTTTTCATTAGGATAGTTAGCTTCCAACACAGCCTCCTTCTGTGCAGCTAACAACCTTTCATTTAAACCGTTCTTGATTTCAATGCTCTTGGCATTGATTCTGATTGGCTTCACTCTTTCTTTTCTGCTCAAGGCATCTGCGACTACATTGGCCTTGCCTGGATGGTATCTTATTTCACAATCTTAATCGTTCAGAGTTTCCATCCAGCGTCGCTGTCTCATGTTCAAATCCTTCTGATTGAACAGATACTGAAGGCTTTTGTGATCAGAATAGATCACACACTTAGTCCCATACAGGTAATGCCTCCAAAGCTTAAGTTCGAATACAACGACACCCAATTCCAAGTCATGAGTGGTGTAATTCTTTTCGTGCACTTTTAACTGTCTCGAAGCGTATGTAATGACCTTGCCTTTTTGCATTAACACACAACCCATCCCGGTGTGTGATGCATCACAGTAAACTACAAATTCTTCACTTCCTTCAGGTAATGTCAGCACTGGAGCGTTGCTCAACTTCTGCTTCAAAATATCGAAGGATTCTTGCTGCTTAGGCCCCCAATTGAACTTGCTATTCTTGCGAGTTAGAAGAGTCAGGGGTGCTGTAATTCTTGAGAAATTCTCGATAAAGCGTCTGTAGTATCCTGCCAATCCTAGGAAACTGCGAATCTCCGTAGGCGTCTTTGGCTCCTGCCAATTCATGACAGCTTCAACCTTAGCGGGATCTACTTGAATACCACGCTCACTGACTACATGTCCAAGGAATTGGACTTCTCGTAGCCAAAATTCACATTTAGAAAATTTGGCATAGAGCTTTTCTTGTTGTAGCAGTTTCAGAATGCAACGGAGATGCTTCTCGTGGTCAGCTTGATTCTTCGAGTAGATGAGAATGTCGTCGATAAAGACGATGACGAATTTATCCAAATAAGGCTTGCAGACGCGATTCATGAGATCCATGAATGCGGCAGGTGTATTAGTGAGCCCAAAAGGCATCACTAGGAACTCGTAGTGACCATAACGAGTCCTAAATGCAGTCTTGTGTACATCTTCATCCTTGACCTTCAATTGATGGTAGCCTGACCTTAGACCAGTCTTGGAAAAGTAGCTCGCTCCTTGAAGCTGATCGAACAGATCGTCGATCCTGGGCAGAGGATACCTATTCTTTATACTGACCTTATTAAGCTCACGGTAATCGATGCACAAACGCATCGAACCATCTTTCTTCTTGACAAATAAGATCGGTGCTCCCCAAGGAGACGAACTAGGTCTAATAAAACCTTTGGCTAGCAAATCATCTAGCTGCGTCCTCAATTCCTTCATTTCTGTTGGTGCCAATCTATATGGTGCTCTTGCAATAGGAGCTGCTCCTGGAATGATGTCGATTCTGAATTCCACTTGTCTATCTGGTGGCAAACCAGGTAGTTCTTCCGGGAAAACTTCAGGGTAGTCAGAGATGACTGGAATATCTTCAATCTTGGGTCTTTCCTCACCAATGGTTACCTGTGCCATATAAATGACACAACCCTTCTTCAAACATCTGAATGCCTTTAGCATAGCCACTTGTTTAGGCAATCCATGTTGAGTATCTCCCTGAATGGTAAGTGGTTCACCAGACGGAGTCTTGATCACCACTTGTTTCTTGTTGCACACTATCTGAGCTTGGTTACGCGATAACCAATCCATGCCTAGGACTATGTCGAATCCGGCTAGCTTAAAGGGTAACAGGGATAAAGGAAAAGAGTGGTTCCTAATGGATATAACACATCCATCTAACACAGTCGAGACTGTTTCCATAGTCCCATCAGCTAATTCTACCTCATAATTCACACTTAAGGCTTTAACAGGCAATCTTAACAACTCACAAAACTTATTATCTACGAAGGATTTATCTGCTCCAGAATCAAACAATACTCTTGCGAAAACATCATTAATGAGAAACGTACCGGTTATGACGTTGTCGTTCTGGATGGCCTCCTGAACATTCATTTGAAAGACCCTGGCGTTGGTCTTCTTCCCTTCTTCAGCTTTCTTCGCCAGTTTTGGGCAGTTGGTCTTGATATGCCCTTTTTCGTTGCAACTATAGCAAGTTGCATGTTTCAACTTTTTGCACTCGAGGGTCCTATGCTCAGAGGACTTGCAAATCCCACATGCCTTCGGCTGGGATTGGGATTTCTGTTCATACCTGCACCTTCCAAAATGGTGCTTCTTGCAAATCTTGCAGTTGGGCCTATCACCCGATTGTTGCCCATCTTTCTTGGTCTTAGACCCCTTCTTGTGGTCACAATTCCCCCTATGCTTCTTGCTTGACCGACGTAAATTATCATCTTCAAGTTTCCTCTTCTCTGTGTCAACATTTCTCAATGATCTCTGTCTCACTGCATCCAGAGTGAGAGACAGAGATATATCAGCTATGGATCTGAAAGTAGCGGGCCGAGAGGCCTTCACGCTAGCTTTGATTTCTGGGGCCAAACCCCCAATGAAACGTGCGATCCTTTTGGGTTCCGGGGTCACAAGGTACGGAATCAATCTTGACAGGGTGTTGAAACTTGTGAGATAAGCCTGGCAATCCAGGTTCTTCATGACTAGCGATAGGAAATCAGATTCTATCTTTTCAACCTCATGCTAAGGGCAGTAGTTTTCCTTGATAAGAGCAACAAATTGCTCCCAAGACATGTTGTACAACGCAACTTTTCCAGAGGCCTGGATCAAAGATCTCCACCATGCCAGGGCTTCACCCTTAAATGACTGGTATGCAAACTTTACCATGTCCCTCTCAGCACAACCACTAATGTCCACAACAGTGTCCATTTCATCCAGCCATGTCATGCAATCCATAGCGCCCTTCTCCCCAGTAAAATCTCGAGGCTTGCATGAAACGAAGTATTTATATGTGCAACCCTTGGCGCGAGGTGCATTGTCGAACACTATCTTCTTAGGGTGAACAATGTTCTTATTTGATGAGTGTCGATCATCATCTTTCTTAGGTTTGGGCTGAACAGAGGGTGGTTTGCTATGAGCCTCAGAATGGGATTTTGGCTTGGAGTGAGGTGTAGACAGGGTTCTACTTTGGGTCCTAGAGGACTCACTGTTCTGCCTCTCCAAAGCTTTTGTAACGGCGTTGTCCACTAGTGCTTGCAGCTCCGCACCAGTCAATTGTATTCTAGTGTTATCATGGTTTTCCACTGGATGGCTATTCACTTCATCCGACCCAGCCATGTGGCTTCAATTGCTACATATAAATAATGGGCAAGGTTTTATATAAAGGTTTTTACAATAATTTATATTTTATTAACCATGGTTTTAAATTGCCATTTTAGGTTAATTTGTTAAAATTTTAGGATCTTTATTATTACCCTAAATTATGAAATAATAGCACATAAGGCCTAGTCACAAGGACAACTTTTAATTTAATTATGAACCAGAAATTTACAGAGTCCTAGTATTCAGGTTTGAACCATAGTTCGTTACCTGTTATTTACAGGGAGTCATAAGCTACCACTGTTCTTAGTCCCAGAGGACATTTAATTATTGCCCATAGGCACTTCACCCTTAAGAAGCGGTTATATAATTAAGGGAATTTAAATTAACCCTTTTTTTAAAGGATGGCCTGTGTGACTTTACTGATTCACAGTTTGCCAAGAATGTTAACATACTAACAGATGTTAATAATAGTTGGAATCTATTATGTGGGTTCTACCATCTTAGCCATGTCTGCAACAACATAAGGCTAGGTTTTACCTCTAAGATTCCTTTAATAATTAACGCAGAATGTTAATATGGATCTTAATCTAATTATGAAACTACCATCTTGGCCTTGTTTTATGATAACATTTGGCTAGGTCTTTGTCCCTTTTTAGATTTTACCATTTTAATATGATGGCAGATCTTTTAATTATTTTCATTTATTTCATGTTTTATGCAGGTAATTAATAATAAATAAATAAAATGAAAATTTAAACTAGAACATCTCATAAATTGTTTTAACAAATACATCTTTTGCCCTAAACGGGACTTCTACGAAAATAAATGCCCACGCAGGGGCGAAAAAACCAAAACAAACCCACGCAGGGGTCAAGTAAAAAGACATGCTCACGCAGGGGCAGAATACAAAATGACAAGCCCACGCAGGGGCTTGATTACAACTAAAATAAATAAAACAAAAGGTCTTCAATGACCCCTTCTTTTGGACTTCCCTTTGATCAAGTCTGATAATCCCTTGAAGAAGCCTCGTGTGTTACTGCGCTCTGTTCGGATTTCCCGTTCACATCGGTCCAATCTCTCAAGGACCTCTTGCTGGCGCTCAGGCGGGATCAACTGCAGCTGCGGCGGCTGGTACAGAGGTTGAGGAGGTGGCGGACGCTGGTACCCATAAGTTGGGTAACCAGTGGTCCAAAGACCACCATAGGGTCCCTCTGGGTGACTAGCATTGTAGTCCCATGCCTCCTGGTATGGGTCTACATCAGCATAGTTGTAATGGGTATGCGCCGGCTGCTCAAAAGGGTTATACGCCGCTGAACCGACGTAGGCAGGGATTGGGTTGTCAAAAGCCACTATGGCACCATAGGCGCAGAGTTGATCTCTGGGATGGGGTTTGATGGACCTCCCATCTGTGGTTCTTCTTCTTCCTGGAGTGGCGGATAATGACTGCCACTCGAGGGCTGAGGAGTGCTAATGCGGACTCCTCCTCGCACGGATATCCGTGCGTTTGACCTTCTCCGCCTCGGTGGCTCCGGAGGCGGTTGCTGTTCCACTGGTGGTGGTGGTGGCGGAGTGACTGCCACAAATCGGTGATCCTCGGAAGGATCATGCTGCTGCTGCTGGTGGTATGGGGACGAGTGTTCAGAGGGCATGAAATACCAGTCAATCTGCCTGAACCTCGCCTCGTAACTGTTAGGACCACGATAAGGTGATCCATGGAAAGATGACCCATCAGAGATCTCGATGGGGTGGTTCGGTGTTCCGGACGCAGGCTCCACGGGAACCGTGTCTTCGTCCATGTCGTCCGCGTGATCCCCTGAGAAGTGATCCTCAGGTCCTAGTGGGTTAAAACCCACGGGTTCTTGAAAGATATTAGCCGGGTTGAACCGGCTCTGTAAGACATGTGAAGGGTCGCCAAAGGAATGGTGTGAGTTCGATCTTTGCAAAGGTATAAAAGAAGGTGGTTGGTTGTTGGGCTCGTTTTCTGATTGGGGCCCAAATGAATGCAAATACGAAGGTGAGGAACTGAGAGAGACTGACCGCCTCCCAGGTTCAACGTAGAGCCTCTATGGCTCCTGCGGGCTAGTACTCATGGTGATTGAAGGCGTTCGCCGGTGTGAGGGCCCGACTTCATGATCATGGCCCGTAACTGGGCCCTTGCCTCGACGTCTCAAAAATCTTGGCGGCATTTTCGACCTGCAAACATGGTTAAGATAACGACCAATATATAAAAATAAAAGACCGAATAACAAAAACAAAACAGAGTTTGTCCTATGTTCGATGTCTAGACTCGGAACTCGAAGAATGTGCAATTCGTGCACTGAGATTAAACACAAAAGGCTAGTGTTTAATTCACTCAGTGTTGGCTCTGATACCAACCTGTCACACCCCTAATTTCCACGTGTCACCAGTGGGCCCGGTGGGGGAGTATCGTGACGTAGTTGATATCATCATAGTCAAACAACACAAATTATAATGCACAGCGGAAGCAATAAGATAGATTTATTTAAACCAAACAAAATGTAATATCCAAGTATCACATAGTAGCTGAAATAGATCCACAGGCGGATCAAAATAAAAAGGAGAATTGTTCAACAGATAAATGGCATCCAAGCTTGCGAGACTCTACGATGCTAAGGAGTAGCCAACCTATTACGTGTAGAACCTGCACTTAATCTTTTTGGGGAAAATACGTCAGTTTACACTGGTAAATACAATTTAACTGACTCATTTTGAAAATGTTTTAGAAAATTGATTTGAATGCACATGGCACAAAACTTTTTATAACTTGGGATAATTAATCAAATTTAAACTTGTAAAAGAATTACATGTTTGTTATGCGTTTAGTCGCCCGGTTCGTGCCGGGTTTAACATTAATAGACACACCACATAGTATAAATCCGCGGCGGGAAACCAACGGTTATACCTTAATAATATGGACACATTGTCGGGTGTACGCCTACACCCGCGTGTCAAGGTCGTGGCCATTTCGTGAATGATGCCAAGGATATCCGGGACATGGTCATTAAACTCCCAAAGGCGTAAAACAAACAAAACCAATTTTTAAACGGGTCACATTGATAATACCCAACTACTAATGAGTTAAGGTCAATTGCCCGACCAAGCGGTATTTTATATACCGTACCCCAAGCCCGTATAAGTGAAAATAAGTTAAAAGTATTTACCCGAGCAAGTATAAAACCACAATAAGCAAATGCAAGTGTCTTTTACTGGTCTCCTATTCTGGAACGAAGGTTTATAATAACCTATTAGAATCCTAACGGGTCTTTAATTTAGCCTAAGCTTAGACCGGTTAGTTTCAAGGATAAATATGGTTTAATCGCATGGAAGGTGAAAACCGGGAAGGAATGTGATTTAGACCCAACAAGTTTGGAGACTTGTATAAGATGGGTAAACTAAACACATTCTGGATTTTGTGACAAGGATGATATGGTTTGACCCGTTTCGGCTAATATGTGTAAACTAGTTACATAAGCCGATCCGAACGCGAAAGTGCGTAATGGGTAACCATATAAATCATACACAAGTTTCCTGAGATTATATGCACCAAATATGTTGTGATATCAGTAAGATATGTCCTATTATGCCCAAAATGATTTTAAACTCAAATTATGCCTTATAAGGGCGTTTTGGTCATTTTAAGGGGTATAAAAGAGTTAAACTAGTAACCTGAGTTACATATCTGAATAAATCAGATAATATACTTAGTTTAATATGTTATAACAGTATAGTATCAAATATATGTGAATTTTATTAATTATCACCATCTTATGCACCGAAAGGGCATTTTGGTAATTTCACATAAGCCTAAAAGGTCAAAACTGGAAACCTGAGTTTACAACTTTAGTTTACTGTTAAAACATAAAAATTTACTGAGTATATCAGCAGGTATCAACCTTAACACATATAGACTAGTTTTGGAACATACTATGTCGTAAAAATGCCTAAAAAGGCGATTTGGAGCCGATTCCGGGTTTTGTATAAAAAGCTGATATTTTTAATATTCCAGAAGGCTCAAAATAATTATTTTAGCGTAACAAATAAGTAGAAAATGGTTTGGGGTCAAAAGGGTTTATAAAACTCATTTTATAGCCCAAAAGGGCAAAACCGGCATTAGCCGAATTAAGCTTAAAACTCTAAGTTATGCTCAGCCTAAAAATAAATAAAAATCTCGAAAAATCCCAAAATATTATTATATATCAGTGGGTATAAAGTTTGATATAAAAATTTGGGTTTAGATAGGCTATATGCTAATTATGCTAATTAATCAATAAGAAAGCTTCTAATTACGCTAATGAGCATAACTCTTAGTCTAGACCTCAAACTGGTGTCAAATTTTAGGTACAAGTTTATAATTCAGTAACTAAGATTCCTACCCTTTTATATTTTCAAAAATCATATTTTATGGGCATTTGGGCATAATAGTCAACATATGGGCATTTAACGGAAATTTGCATATAATTAGACAACTAGTGAACTAAGCCGTATAATCACAGAGGGTTATACTAACATGTTACTAGGTCCAAAAGAAGCTCTAAGGCAATCTTAAACTTGACTAAAACGGGTCAGAACTGAAAGTCAAAGCGAAAGTCAAACTATACGACTTTCGGTTCCAAACCGGGTCTAAACAGAAAATTGTCGAGTTGAACATGTTGGGACATGTTCTTACATTAGTTACCAAGTTATATTAATGATCAAACAGGTTGCATGTATCCTACATTGCTAATTATGAGTTAATTTGGATTTAAGCATTATGTTGACTTTTTAAAGTATACTTTGACTCGACAATTAACATGGTTAGAGTGGGAATCTGGAAATACCCTTTTAAGGGTTTGTTACCCACATAATTACCTACTTATAGGTATTTTTAATTCGAGATATTACTGAGTAATTTTAGACTAATCTCGAAGTCAAACCTTAATTACGACGGTTTGACTTTTAGCTAATTAACTAAGCTAAAATGGATTAAGGAGGATTAAGGACACTTACAAGAGTCCTAATTACTGCTAGAGATCACTAAGAAGATAGCTTGCTGTCCAGAGAGCTCCAAAGAAGTCTTGAACAAAAGTTCCAAGTGAGCAAGACTAATGTTTACAACTCAAGCTCCTTAATAGTGAACTTCATGGCTCAAGATCATGCCAAGTGACCCTACAATTGATGTGAGATGGTTCCAGGTGCCCCTATGTGGCTAAATACTGCCTAGCAAGTCCCTGGTTTCGAAAACCATAACATTAAGTCGGTGCAACAGGCTGAACAAGCAGTTGTCCATTTTCTGCTGCCAGCGACAGGCTTACGGATCGTAAGCCTAAGCTCTTGCGGTTCGTATGCAGCTCTTACGGTCCGTATGCAGCTCTTGCGGGCCGTATGTTGAGATGGTTGCGGTCCGTAACCGCCTTTGCTGAAATCGCCTAGGTGTGCACCTTACGGACCGTAAGATTAAAGCCATACGGTCCGTAACCGATGGGCAGAAGCCAAAAATTTTACAACCTTCCAAATCTTGACCATGCAACTTACAAGTCCGAATCCATGCCATCTTTTTCAGTTGTGGGACCTTCTTGCTCAGCCATTGCATGCTTGAATATCCCTTACATGTTTTCACTTCACTTTGGATTCTTGTGGGAAGATGGAATTGACGGAAATACCAAGAACAAGTCTTGGATTCTCACAATTTATGATCTTGCTTAATTAAATTATTTCCAACTCCTTTTACAAGGATTTAAATCAGAATTTTAATAGTAACATTCCTAATAACCCAATTTCCATATAAAGGATGGAATTTTATCTATATAGAAACAACCGGCTAGATGTTTATCGTAATGATTTAAGGATCTTGGGATTTATGATTCGGGTCGCTCAGAGGTGTTTTAATAACATGTCTCCCTTGGGTCGTTCAGAGGTATCTTTAATAACATGACGCCCTTTTTAAATCCTACCATACATCTTTATTTGATCCGGGTTCCTGACACGTTTGTCTCATGACACGTGTCTTTATTTTATTGGGTATGATTTTACGAGGTGTTACACTGTTTCACACGATGAACATCAAGAAGATGATGATGAATAAAAGACCCCACCTAACTTCTGGTAAGTTCTCTGAGAATTAGAAGTGAAATCAAAGGAAGGTTAAAGCTCGATGTGAGAACTTACCAGTAATGTGTTGATCACCAACACCACTCGAGCGTTAGTATGTAATGTGAAGCTGGATTATTGTGATTTTCGAGCTTTAGTATGTATTGTGTTGATCACCAGCACCAAGATTGAGAATAAGAGTGGTGTTGGTGGTCGATGAGGATAACCTTTCACCTAACTTCTGAACAATCTTTTCGTTTCTTGTCGATTAGGTTTATCAGTAATGTGTTGATATGGTTAGTGTTTTGATAATCTAGGTATGTGTTTTTAGATATAAGCATCTAGTATGTAATGTGAAGCTGGATTATTGTGATTTTCCGGGTCATCAGAGACACATTCTAGGTGTTCGATGAAATGTCTCAGTAGAATTTGTTAATTAAAAGTTTCGATTTTAAAATTTTAGCTGATATTACAATTTTAAGAGTTATATGTTAGTGATGTTATGGTTCATGTGAACACAGGAACATACACTTTATGTAGCCAAAGCTGAGAAAAGGAAGGCCGAGTATGAGAAGACCATGGTAGCCTACAACAAAAAGCAGGTAATCTTTGTTAATTAAACTGCATTTTTTTATTGGCATATAAAGATTTTGTTTTACTGATTATGAGTTTGTTTCAATGAAAACAGGCTATGGGTGGTAAAGATGAGGATGATGATTCTGACAAATCCAAGTCTGAGGTTAACAACGAGGAGGACAGGATGATGATTCTGACAAATCCAAGTCTGAGGTTAAACTCTCAAATGTTCATCTGTTTTGTTAAAAGTTTGTTTTTAAGTTTATAAAAACCATTAAATTTACTGTGATCCCATTTTAAAGGAACATCATGTCGTCTTAATATCGCTAAATGACAGTTGGAAGCTAACTTAACGTATGAAAGGTGATTGTCAATGACAGTTTTAACTTTTAACTTATAATATCGTTAAAGGTGATTCTCTCTCTGCTCGAAGTTTAAGTCAAGTGATTCTCAGATATTGAGATTTTTTTTCAGATACGTATAGTGGATTCAGGTCGACCCATGGGTTATCTTCAGTGTTATTAAAAAGTGTTTCTGCAAATGTGGTATGTGCTGGCGGAAGCACCGTTGATTGTGATGATAGCATCAGTTGGTTATGCCAGCTTTTGAAAGAATATGCAGATCTAAAGTTGGAATCAGACATTGAGGAGATACACACGTGTTTTCGTCTTTTGAGAAGGTACACATGTAAACTTTAATGTTATGAGATCTGGAACATATACACACAATGTTTTTTCGTTTAAATAGCTGTAACTTCTCATTGGTTGTGGCATCAGGTTGAGTGGCAAGTCTAAACTTTTCTTACAAGTGTATAACACAACTCTTCCACACCTTCAGGTAATATGTTTCCATATGCATGTCGTAAAAGATTATTGAAATGACGAAATATCAAATTTGTGCGTTAACTGTAATAATAGAATGAGATTATTGAAATGGTGAAATATCAAATCTGTTCATAGAAGTAATCTGTCTTTTTTTGTTCATAGAAGTAATCTGTCTTTCTTTGGTTATTTCAAACAATAGATGGCTGTGAGCGAAAAAATATGGCGGAAGTCTCTGCATTTAAGGTTGAAGATGCTATTGCGTTGTTTGTCTTCGGTGAATCGGTTATCATGAGGTTAGATATCTTATTATTTCAGTTTATATTGTTATATGATTAATAGAACTAGGTTAAGTTAGTATTTGATATATTGATTCATATGGTTTTAAGGTATTCGATTCAACTTTTATGAATGCAGAGGTGAATATAAGTTTTATGAATCTGAGAGATGAAGTTACCATAGTTTGGGAACAAAGACGGGAAGTCGTATATCCAACTTTCACTCAAGGATGGGGAAACTAAGGTCTTTAGTCCTGAAGAGATTAGTGCTATGATTCTTACCAAAATGAAGGAGATGGCTGAAGCATTCCTCGGGAAGAAGATTAAGGATGCTGTTGTTACAGTTCCTGGTAAGTACATTGCAAGTTACCGGTTATAGTTTATGTACCCTTGAAACATATTTATTGATTACTTCATTGTTTGTGCAGCTTACTTCAATGATGCCCAAAGGCAGGCTACCAAGGATACTGGTGTGATTGCTGGTTTGAATGTTTCTAGAATCATCAATGAACCTACGGCTGCTGCTATTGCATACGGTCTTAACAAGAAAGGTGGTGAGAAGAATATTCTTGTGATCTATACATGACCTTTTTGATGATGATGAAGCTTAGGATGAAACTGATGAGCTAACAAGCCAGGTAATTATCGTAAGTATGTTCTTTTTAAGCCTGAATGATTATACGTCTCTTTTAAGGTATAACTTCTATTTGGGCATGGCTGGTGCTTCGTCTAACAGTTTCATACTATCTGTGTGTCAGATGGGATGTATAGAAGAGGCTCTTGAAGTTGAAAAGGTGAAGATTTAGTGGCTGGGGCTTTTCAAGTTTCTTTAACAAGAATCGCAGGTAAGAATTATTAATATTTTTTTATTTGTCTTGGTTTCATTAAAGCTGACTTGGATAAACTATGATTACAAAATTCGTTTTTTTATTATTGTAAGGGCTAATTTAGTGGGTTGATGGTATAATTGCAGCAATTGATGGTATAATGGTAGAATTGTAAATACCACAACCAAGGTTGATACAGAAGAAGATATATACACTAAAGATGGAACTGTTGATTACAAAAACAGTAGATACCTATTGTTAATCATCGACGTTTTCTGTTTCATTCTCAAGGCTGAGGTGGAATCTGGTGATTACCAATGGTATATGATTATTTTTTCATGTTTGTGCATATTTTGTTTCAATGTATATTTTGTATTGATATTTTGTTTCAATGTGTACCAGCCAATGGAATGAAGGTGTATATCTGCTGCTTGTGACTAACAAGCAAAGCAATATCCTTAAGGATCTTGATACACTAAGGCTTCTCTCTAAAGTCGTCCCTGAGTATTCTGCTTCTTTAGATGAAGAAGGTATTTGCAAGAACGCATTTGAGCTAATTTTTGCTTTTGACGAAGTGATTTCTCTTGGACACAAGGAGAACGTGACTGTTGCACAAGTCCGGCAATACTGTCAGATGGAGAGTCACGAAGAGAGATTGCACAAATTGGTATTGCAAAGCAAGATCAATGAAACCAAGGAAGTAATGAAGCGTAAAGCTAACGAGATTGATAAAAGCAAGATCGAAAGGGGCAAATTGGAAAAAGGTGGCTATTCAACTCTTCAATCAATGAGTTTAATGGGAAGAATGGATAGTGGTTTTAGCAGTGATATGGGCATATCGAGTGGTAATACCTTTGGAAGTGGTTCTGGATTCGGAATAACCTCTGAAGTGGACTCCTTCTCAACCAAGTCTAAAGGTCGTCCATCTGCAGCGGTTACTGCTCCAGCTAAATGAATGGGTATGAAGCTCCGCAAATCACAATGAGCGAACCAGTTCTTGGAATCACTAAAAGCCGAAGGTGAAGTTATTATTGACGACGTAAGACCAAGCAAAGCTGCTGCTGCTTCACCACCAACTGATCCCGTCACTTTGACGGTTGAAGAGAAGCTTAATGTGGAACTTAAGAGAGACGGTGGTCTTGCCAACATTGATGTGCAGAGAACTTTGTCTCTCCAAGTACTTAACTAGGATGATGGCTTTATCCAAGTTCAGATTGAAAGTGCTGGTAATCCAGAGATCAAATTCAAGACACATCCTAACATCAACAAAGAGTTGTTCTCCAGTGAAAATATTCTAGAATCCAAAGACCCTAACAGGCCATTTCCCGCTGGCCAGTCTGGTGACGGTCTTGGTCTCCTCAAGTTGAGAATGCAAAGTAAAGATGAGCCAGCTGTGCCATTGACTATTAACTGCTGGCCTTCTGTTTCTGGAAATGAAATCTATGTTAGCATAGAATATGAAGCTTCGTCAATGTTTGATTTACAAAATGTGGTTATTTCAGTTCCTCTTCCCGCTCTTAGAGAGGCACTATAGAATATGAAGCTTCGTCAAAGCTTCTTATTTTCCTATCTCTGCTGATCTGCATTTGAGATCAATTTTCTTTTAGTAATTTAATATTTCCTGTTGCATTTAAAGATTGGTTCTGTCCAGTTATTAGAAGTTCTTAATATATTTTGAGCAGGTATAGGAGAAACCCAGTTTCATGCGGATTGTCACCTGTAGGCCCCACATACAAGGCAGCATTTGTTAGAAAGAATTCGACTTGGATTGCTGCAAGAAGAGAAGGGTCACATGAGAATATTGATGGTGAAACCCTTTTGAATCAAGTTTATGATACAATATGTCATTCTTTATCTTTAGTAAATACTCATAATTTTTTTTCAACAATCGAGTTTCAGTGAAATTAAACGTATTTCGAACAAGCTGGTTTATCATCTGTAGTAGAAGAAGAAAGAGTTTCAGGTATGAGTTTTAGTTTGATATAATATATATATATATATATATATATATATATATATATATATATATATATATATATTCGTTTGGATTGCTGTTCATAGATTTCAAATTAATCCGTTTGATTTCGTTGAGAATTCAGTTTGTTTCGGATCATTTCGGAGTTATACGAACTGTTTCGGATTGTGTTAAAATAAGTATACATATTACTTCAGTTTAATAATATAACTTTTACTGAATGATGGTTTTATTTTTTGTTACATGTTTCTGGATCTGTTGCTGGGCTTATTGCTGAATATTCTGGACTGCTGTTATTGGGCCTATTCGAGACTGGACTGGTGTTACTGGGCCTATTTGAGGCTGATGTGATTCTTGCCTTATATAAAAGAAGAAGTCTCCTAATTCAATGAATTATTGAAAGATATTTTTAGTTACAGAAGTCTCTCGTTTTCTCTCTCTAAAGCAGCGCTTAGGGTTTTGATCATTTTGATCACTGATTTGTCTCGTATTAGTGGTCGTGTTGTGAGATCTTGTGAAGATTGATGATTATCGTGTTGATAATCATCGGCAGTTGAGAGTTGAGAGCTTGTAATCGCTGTATTTTCTTTCGATCTGTTCTTTGTTTTTCACTTGTAATCGTCGAATCAGTGAGTAATAAAATCTTGGGTTTGGGTTCTTGTCGATTATAGTTTGATACCAGTGTTTTTACATGGTATCAGAGCATTCATAAGGCTCTTGGGTGTTTTTTGTTCCGCTGTGTACTTTTCTAAGTTGAATCGGTTCGGATCTGACCTTGGATCGCTTCTTGTTGACGCCGATTCAGTGGTGTTTCACTTGTGGTTGACACCGAATCGGTTCTTGGAGTGCGTGCTTTGTGAAGAAATTTGGGGATCTTGAAGGTTCGAAACCCTAATCTAGGGTTTGTGGCATTCTTGGTGCTGTTGAAGGGATTCGCGTTGGTCTTTGTAACCCTAGAAGGTTGCAAAGCAAACTGACCGGATCAGTTTCTGTTGGTCTTCTAATCGGTTCTTGTAGCCCTAAGTGAAGGCTGCAAGACTGATTTACAGGAGTTACGCACCCTCTGGTGAGATCGTTCCTTGATTTTCTTCCTTTTAATTTTCTGTTCTTGCATTTAGGCATTATTGTTGCCGGGGTAGTGTGGACCGGTTTGTTGATTGGGACACAGGAAGGGTTCATCCTGTTGCATTTTATGTGATTATTTCCTGTTTGCTACTTGATTGTTATTAGATTTTGTGATTGTTTGCTATCTGTTTCCCTTTCTTGTGTTACTTGTTGTTGCTGGTTTAGATTAAGTCTAGGTCTAGTCTGCTCCCTTGATAAGGCTTGCAGAGGCACCTTGAGTAATGAACCTCTGATCTGGTCCCTGTCAAGGTTTCGCCTGTTAGGTTCTGGTTGTTGTATTTCTTTGTATTGTTGCAATATTTTTTTTTTTGGATCTTGATTGCTCTTGATTTTGTGTTTCAATGGTTGATGGTCCGGTTATCTCAAGTGGTGGCACTGGTCCTAGTGATCCACCACCTGAGACCCTTGTGAGTAAACTCGATGCAAGTGATCCTTTGTACTTGCATCCATCCAATTCTAGTAATTTGACTATTGTTTCCATAAAACTGAAAGGATCTGAGAATTACACGGTTTGGTCTAATGCTATGCAACTTGCTTTACAAGTAAAGAATAAATGGGGATTTATTGATAAAACGTGAAGTAGATCAGAAAATAATGATGTTTTATCTAAACAATGGGATAGGTGTAATTCCATTGTTCTTACATGGATTTTAAATTCTATAAGTGAAGAATTGTACAAGGGTCAAGTGTTTTCTAAACTTGCTAGTGATGTTTGGACAGACCTAAAAGAAACTTATAACAAGATAGATGGGTCTGTTGTTTTTGATCTATATCAGAAAATTAATAGTTTTGCTCAGAATGGTTTGAGTGTCTCAGATTATTATCACAAATTGAATGTAATGTGGAGGCAATTAGATCAAATCTTGCAACTGCCTGCTTGCACTTGTGATGCTGCTAAGGATTTCAATAATTTTAATCATATGATTAAACTAATGCAGTTTCTAATGGGGTTAGATGGGGTGTACCAAAGTGTTAGGACTAACTTGTTGATAAAAGAAACTTTACCTACTGTTAAGGAGGCTTTTGCTGTTGTTTCCAGGGAAGAATCCCATAGAAACTCCACTAACAGTAGCAAAAAAGGACATACTATGTCTTTTGTTTCAAAAACAACTCAACCTGTTGAGTTTAGGAAAAATAATAGAGTTTCAAATCAAAACTTAAAGTGTTCTAATTGTAATAAGATAGGTCACACTGTAGATAAATGTTTTGAGATTATTGGCTATCCGTCTTGGATGAAACCTCCAAGAAGCAGTCAAGGAAAGAAATCAGTTGCAAGTAATAATAGTACTGTTGAGTCTTCTGATAACTCTGTTAATACTTTGACTAGTGAACAAATTGCAAGGCTTCTTAGTCTATTAGGGGACAAACCTAGGGGGGCGCCACAAAGCTGTAATGTTTCAGGTAGTGGTCTGTTTTGTGCTAGTCTTTTTTCTAAACCTGTGTTTTGTTTTGGTAGTGAGTCTAGTTGTGAACAGAGGGTTGGTTGGATTGTTGATTCAGGAGCAAATCAACACATGATTAAAGATGAGAAATGTTTAACCGATTTTATAGATGTTTCTGAGTTTAAGATTACTGTTAAACATCCTAATGGTACAGATGCTTTAGTAACAAAGATTGGTTCTGTAAAACTGGGTAATAAAGTGATCCTTAAAGATGTGTTTGTAGTTCCTGAATACAACGTAAATCTCATCTCTGTTCACAAATTAGCTAGAGATAACAAGTTATTGGTTGTTTTTGATGAACACAAGTGTTATATCCAGGATTTGTTAACCAGGAGAGTCCTGGTTACTGGTAGTCAATTGGATGGGTTGTATTTTTGTGGCAGTTCTTGCATTTCTGATAAGGTGTGTTATAGTTCTAGTAGCTCTAATAATCTTTGGCATGCTAGGCTAGGTCATCCATCTGATCAAGCTATTAAAATATTTAAGGATAAACTGAATTTAGGAACTTCCGATTCTAGTATCCCTTGTGAAGTTTGTCAAAGAGCTAAACAACATAGAGAGCCATTCCCTTTGAGTAATCACAAGTCTAGAAACTTAGGGGATCTTGTACATTTGGATGTATGGGGTCCTTATAAGGTTTCTAGCAGAGAAGGACATAAATATTTCTTAACAATAGTTGATGATTACTCAAGGGCAGTGTGGGTATGTTTAATGAAGTCTAAACTTGAAGTATTTGAAAATATTGTTGATTTTGTAAATGTTGTTAAAACACAGTTTAAGAAGGATATCAAATGTTTCAGATCTGATAATGGGACTGAGTTTATTAATAACCAATTGAATATGTTTTATAAACAAAAAGGTATTATTCATCAGACATCTTGTACATACTCACCTCAACAGAATAGGATAGTTGAAAGGAAGCATAGACATTTATTGAATGTTGCTAGGGCGTTGTTATTTCAGAGTTGTTTACCTGTTAGGTTTTGGTCTGAATGTGTATTAACGGCTGCATATTTGATTAATAGGACTCCCTCTTCGGTGCTAGGTGGTAAGACTCCCTATGAGATGGTATATGGGTTTGAACCTTTTCTTGGTCAATTAAGAATGTTTGGATGTCTGTGTTTCTGTACTATATTAAATGAAAATGATAAGTTTAGTAGTAGAGCTGAAAAATGTATTTTTGTTGGTTATTCAAATGAAAAAAAAGGATACAAAGTTTATAGCTTGGATAATAAGACGACATATTTTTCTAGAGATGTAAAATTTTTTGAAAATGTGTTTCCCTTTAAAGATAAAGATCTTTTAAAACAGTTTGATGAAAATATTTTACCTGAAATAACCAACTTA
Organism: Helianthus annuus; assembly: GCF_002127325.2. NCBI lineage: Eukaryota > Viridiplantae > Streptophyta > Magnoliopsida > Asterales > Asteraceae > Helianthus > Helianthus annuus. Next base: position 180,433,257 of record NC_035441.2, read on the forward strand.
AATTTTTTGACATGTATGAGAACACAGACATACTTCATTCGGCTGCACCCGATGATGAAACAAATGATCAAAACAATAAAGGGTCGGGGACACATGGGTCTCAGAGGTCAGTGTTAGGAGATACGGATACTGTGGGCGGGGCTCAAGGTGAGCAGCCTAGTATGAGTAATACCAATATTGATCAGGCTGAGCATGTGATGACCGATGGTGCTGAGGGTCATACTTCTAAGGGCATACAAACTGATAAAGTAGAGGTCCCACCCATACCTAGGAGGTCAACTAGGAGTTCTACTTTACCTAGAAACCTGAGCGACTATATTGTTGAAGGGAAAGTAAAGTATGGTTTAGAAAAGGTGGTTAATTATTCAAATTTGTCACCACAGTGTAAGTGTTTTGTGACTGTACTTGATAAAATGTGTGAACCTAAAACTTTTAATGAGGCTTATAATGATCCTAATTGGGTATCAGCCATGAATGAAGAGATGGAAGCTCTTCATAGGAATGATACCTGGGATCTTGTAGATTTGCCTGCTGGTAGAAGTGTTGTAGGTTGTAAGTGGATTTATAAGATTAAGTATAAATCCACTGGGGAGATAGAAAGGTTTAAGGCCAGGCTTGTTGCTAAAGGTTATAGTCAAAAGCAAGGTGTTGACTTTGATGAAACCTTTTCTCCCGTAGTGAAACTTGTAACAGTTAGATGTGTTATATCTATTGCTGTTCAAAATGATTGGAAGTTGTTTCAGTTAGATGTTAATAATGCTTTCTTATATGGCAACTTAAATGAAGATGTGTATATGTCTTTGCCTGATGGGTATTTTTCTAAAGACGAGAAACGTGTATGTAAATTGAAAAAATCATTGTATGGATTAAAACAGGCTCCAAGAATGTGGAATGCAAAACTGGTTAATGTGTTATGTGACTTAGGATTTAGTCAAAGTAAATGTGACCATTCCATGTTTTATAAAATTAACAAAGATGTTATTTTATATTTACTTGTCTATGCAGATGACATAGTAATTACTGGTAATTCTGTTTTAGAAATTGAATCCATAAAAGAACGTCTTAGATCTAAATTTTTAATAAAAGATCTAGGAGAGTTAAAGTATTTTCTTGGGATAGAAGTCATCAGATCCAAAACGGGTGTGTGTTTGTCCCAACGAAAATACTGTTTGGAATTACTAACAGAGTATGGTATGAGCGGGTGCAAACCTGTTACTAATCCAATAGAACAGAACCAGGTAGTTACATCTTTGTGTAAAGAAAATGCTGATATAGTTGATAACGTTACTGGATATCAACAACTAGTTGGCAAGTTAATCTATCTTGCTCACACTAGGCCGGATATATCATACACAGTGCATTACTTGAGTCAGTATATGCATAATCCTACTAATGGTCATCTTAAAATTGCTTTTCGTCTACTAAGATACTTAAAAAATGCTCCTGGTAAAGGGGTGTTGTTAAGTAAAGCGTCGGAGTTGTCTCTTACTGCGTATGCAGACTCAGATTGGGCTAAGTGTCGTCATACTAGAAAGTCGGTAACTGGCTTCTGTGTTTTTTTGGGAAACTCTTTAGTGTCATGGAAGAGCAAAAAACAATCTACCGTGTCGAGATCTTCAGCAGAAGCTGAATATCGATCGATGTGTGCAGCTGCATGTGAAGTAATTTGGTTAAAAAATGTGTTGCAAGAGTTGGGTATTGTTGTGAATAAACCGATAAAGTTGTTTTGCGATAATACTGCTGCTCTATCTATTGCAGCAAATCCTGTCTTTCATGACAGGACTAAACATTTCGAAATAGACTTGTTTTTCCTAAGAGATTTAATCTCTAAAGGAATTATTAAACAAGTTGGCATTGGTTCGAAAGATCAGCTGGCAGATTTAATGACCAAGGGGTTGTTAATTGGTCAACATGTTGATTTATGTTCAAAAATACACATGTATGATGTGTTTGGGTATTAAACTACGGGGGGGGGGGTGTTAAAATAAGTATACATATTACTTCAGTTTAATAATATAACTTTTACTGAATGATGGTTTTATTTTTTGTTATATGTTTCTGGATCTGTTGCTGGGCTTATTGCTGAATATTCTGGACTGCTGTTATTGGGCCTATTCGAGACTGGACTGGTGTTACTAGGCCTATTTGAGGCTGATGTGATTCTTGCCTTATATAAAAGAAGAAGTCTCCTAATTCAATGAATTATTGAAAGATATTTTTAGTTACAGAAGTCTCTCGTTTTCTCTCTCTAAAGCAGCGCTTAGGGTTTTGATCATTTTGATCACTGACTTGTCTCGTATTAGTGGTCGTGTTGTGAGATCTTGTGAAGATTGATGATTATCGTGTTGATAATCATCGGTAGTTGAGAGTTGAGAGCTTGTAATCGCTGTATTTTCTTTCGATCTGTTCTTTGTTTTTCACTTGTAATCGTCGAATCAGTGAGTAATAAAATCTTGGGTTTGGGTTCTTGTCGATTACAGTTTGATACCAGTGTTTTTACAGATTGAGATGGTGATATTTGGTTAAAGATTTGATAATTTCAAACTGTTTTGGTTAATTTTTCGGACATTTCAAACTGTGTACAATGATCACGGATTGTGTTTGGTATCGATCTCGATTGTGTTGAAGCCGAAGCATCGAGTCATAACAGATAAAGAAAAAGAAAGACTCTCGAAGAAGTTTAATTTGGATGAGAAACAGGTTAGCATTTATCTAAAACAATTTTTCATGTTAATCTATATGGGAATTTACACTTTTTAATCTTACTTCGTTTCACACATATTACAGCTTCCAAGAATGTCACAAAAGGACGCCATTGCGCAATATTAAAACAGTGTTTGAAACCACTGTTGGGTTAAAACAGTGTTTGAAATCACTGTTTTAACCCAAAAGTGGTTTCAAACATTGTTTTAACCTAAAAGTGGTTTCAAACACTGTTTCAACCCAAAACAGTGGATTGGTATAAGACATGAGTGTTTTACCACACCGGACCATATATATTTAAAGTTGTAGTAACAAGAGATTACAAGGCTATTTCTTCAAAGGTAATTCTTATTTCGATTTGCCTGCTCTTGGTCTGTTTGATACAGAAGCAGCCAGGTAAACTAATTTTTTTACCTTCTAATGTATAAAAGTCTTTGAAGAATCTGCTCCTCCCAATGACAAAGACTCAACATCTGCTACTCCAAAGGTCTGCCAAAAGAGAACATCTGCTTGAAGATAAAGTCTGCTGATCCAAAGGTCTGCTAAAGTGAAACCCTGCTGATGAAGACAAAATCTGAAGAAGCAAAGTGTAACACCCATTGTTATTAATTAAGGTTTTACGTATCATATACGAAAACAATCATGTAATTAAGATTATATATGCATTAGAAATTACGGGTTTGTTAAAACTTTTTACAATTTAAAAGTATACAACATATCATGTGTACGTTCGTCGTTTAACATAATAACGATACATAGTGCGGAAGCTTATTTCGTAATCATGTTCGGTTCTTGCTCGACGCTTGATCTTCATCCGTGCACTCTTGGCATTCACCTATGATCAAAACCAACTTAAAAGTTAGTTTTGATAATCAAATATTAAGTTCAAACAAGTACAGGGGTTAAAAATGACAAAATTTAACAATTTTCGGAGTTAGGGGGCGTCGCGTCACGCCTAGCCCCCTTTTCACAGCCTGTGCTTCAGCTGTTGCTGTACATTCCCAGCTCAACCCAATTTCACGGAAACGGCCATAACTTCTTCGTTATTGATCCGTTTTACGCGATTCTTTTTCCTATGCGTCCGTAATTAAATCCTCCATCTTATGGAGTTAAAATCCAACATCCAACATAATAAAATTTCAGACTTTTAATCCTCGGCTTCTTACCCTTTTTACCAACTTTTGACCCGTTCATGAATTCATCTAACAAACTTGATTGTGGCCCTTGTTTCTTTCGTAAACATAATATTATGATTATTTCCTATTGTACAAGGTTCAAATCACGGGTTATTACACATTCTTAACTCGTTTCGCTAATACTTCTATTTTGACCCGTTAAGGGTATTTACGCATTTTGGTCTAGAACTTGTGCTTTTCTTTTGATACTACAATATTTTCCATGTCTAATTAACTAGAAATATTCCACCACAACTATTTTGTGGTGGATTTAACATATGAACCCCTTTTTCCCAATTTTACCCATCGGTTTGTCATTTTTCCGCAATTAACTATTTCTAGGCGTTCACCCCGCAATTGTTTTTGCCTAGAACTTTTATACACATCTAAGGGTTACAAACTCATAATATAAGTTTCTAAGAAACCTCTAAGGGTCGTTTACATTGTTTACCTATTAAGGGCTCTTTGATCACATTTAGTCCTTCATTTTGAAATGAAGGATTTCGGCTAGATGTTAGACCTTCTTGCACTTTTAACTATAAATTCACGTATGCGTACCTGGCTCGGATCATAGTATTGACCCGTTTACATACTTCTTGCTTTAAGTTTTCTAATTAAAGCAACGCAACACATGTTATTTCCTGAAATCACAAAACTCAACAAGCGATTGTCAAATGTTATTGCCAAATGGTGTTATCCACACCATTTGATCCATTTAGTCTAATTGACCATTTGTCCGTGTTGAGATGGTATTTAATTACCATTTCACCCCTTTAACCTATCCCGGTTTTCTTTGAACTTGTTTTACTTAAAACCGTTTTTTTTAATTATTCGTCATTACATGACTAATTTACCATTTTCCCCTCATTCCAACTCTCATTGAATCGCGTCGGAATATCATATACCAACCACTTAGTAGCATTCATATCATTACTTGAAATTAAGTAACTTTGCAAATAATGTAAAGGGGCGTAAGCTCTACTTACCTCGCATCCGAATACGTTTTCTTCTCGTGCTTGATTCGTTTGACCGCTTCTTTTCCAAGCCTCCACCTAGCTCGTTAGGCGACAAACTATCATTATTCACAAGGTGGTTAGATTAGTCATTTCAATTCACGACTATTCCACCTTACGTATTTAGTCAAACAAGGCAATTACGCGTTTCATTCGTAATCTCAACATATAACATTCACTTAGGCATTTTAACAAACACCTTGCGGGCATAATTTCTCGCAATTTATTAACAAGCTCAATACTTGTCATTTAGCCATGGTTAACATCAACTAAGCATGTTTACATAAATTTTCACATTAACAAAAATCTGAATTTACTTCCTAGAACTCAAATTACACTAGAACCACAATTAAAATTCTAGTGTTTAACATGTTCCTACTACACCCACTTATCACCTTCAATGGTGATTGTGAATTCACAAGAAATAAGCATGATTTCAACATGTGATTGACTAGGGTTTTACTCCTAGACATTATATCATCCCTATTCTATCAAATTAACAAACATGCATCATCAAATTTCAGATTTCCCAAATTCTTGAGAATTTCAAGTAGAGGATTTTCATGAATTTTCACATACCTTATGATCTCCTTTCGATGGGGATCACGAATATATGCTCGATTTTCGTTTTGGACTCGATTTGATCCTTCAATTGGGGGTTTTTGATGTGAACTAGGGTTTTGGGGAGCTTGAAGTCGCCCCCTGCCTTTTGATCGAACCCAACAACACAAACAAGTGTTGTGTTTTAATTTTTTTTTTGTTTTATTATTACTAGTTTTCACTTACACAACTTTAGTCCCTCAAGTTTCATTTTTCTTTTGTTTTAACATTTTAACTACTCATAAGTTGTCATTTAACTAGGTTAATGGCAATCCTAGTTAGTTTATTTTACCAATTTTATTTGTAACTAAATACAAATTTAAAAATGTGTATTTTCGGGATGTTACACCCTTCTTATTTTAAATCCACATTCCCTCTTATTAACTAAACCATACATTTCTAGTTAACTTAGCGGGTTTCGGGGATATTTACGACTAAGTTTATTTTAGGTCCCGTTAACTCAGACCTTTTATAAACTTTATTTATCCATAGACCTTTATTTATCTTTTTATTAAATATTAGGTTTATTTACTTAAAATTCCTAATATTCACCGGGTAAATTTTATTACTAATGGTACTTTACCCGTCTTTTAGTATTAACGGGGTTTGATTACCAAACCCGTTTTCGGGGTGTTACAAGTCTACCCCCCTTAAAGAGGTTTCGTCCTCGAAACCCTTTTCCTTCATAATTTATAGAGTTTAACTCCATGCATATGCTCTCAATAATCAATTGAGCATTGCTCATATTTTAATCGATTGTTAGTATTACCAGAAAATTATGGTAATACCTTTTTTGTTACAAAACATCTACGTGCCCCATTCAACATAATGCAACTTGAAATAACGTAATTTCGTTATTTCTACTAGTTTAGTTAATTTAGCGATATCCATATTATCGAACCCTTTGTGAATTCGTTTCCTTGACCTGTTTAAAGGTCTTTAGTGAAATCTTTCACTTTTTAACTACAATTTATTTTGTTTTCAAGTTCATTTATTCGGTTCAGTTATACCGAATCCTCTGCTTATAAGCAACCAAATTTGTTTAAATGACCTTAACCGGTCTCACTAGCTAGACTTATTAGTCTAGTTACTCTTTACCGCTCGCTTGGTTATATTGTGATTCTACTTCACGTTGTATTTCTTGACCGCGATCGTGTCACGTCATGTTTAATTTATATCAACGTTTCTTCATCATACTTTTCCTTTTCGAATGTATTATCTCGCACCTATCGATGTCAAGACCCATGCTCTTTGATATTAACCATTTTCTAATCTCTCTCGTAATATCCGTATTTGTTAAAACATTGTTTCTTACTAAAACTAAATTTTAGTTTAACTTTTCCTTTTTCTCCTTGTCTTACATCTTTTACTCATTTCCAGGACTTTTCGTCTGTAAATTCGTTCCTTTCCGTTGTCTTTTCGATAATATTTATGTCCTTTTTGTGAATTATTAGAATTTAGATAATTGTGAATCCTTTTTGTTATTTCTGCCCGTTTAGATGTTTTAGTGAAATCCCTCACTTTTGTCAACCAGGCCTTTCTCGATCCCTTTGCTTTTAACTCACTCAGTTAAGTTCGCGAAACCCCTCGCTTTTATACTACCTTTACCTTCCGTTATTATTTCACGTGGGGAGTTTAAGCATTTTCCTCACTTCATGTTATTGACCCGTAGGTTCTTTCACTTAGCCTCGTAAGCTTATCTCTTTAGATTTTCACCTTTTTAAGGCAAGGCCTTTATGATTCCTTTGCTTCAATTCATGCCCCGTGGGTCATTTTGGCCCCGTATACCTTTACACTAATTAATATCCCGTAGGTTATGATGATCCCGTATATCATCTTTTATTCTGGTCTTTATTCAAATGTGTATACGTTTATACACGCATATGGCGTTAAGGCACCCCTTTTTATGTTTATAATTATTCACCTTTACTTTTTGGATTTCATTTGACCTTGACCGTAGTCTAAGGCTACATTGTTTTCTGTTGAATCATCTTTCCGACTTCTCGACTTCTAACGTCAATTTACACGTCGGTTTTCCATTCACTTACCGTTACCCGGTTCATACTTATACTCCTTTACGTCCCATTACCCGGGTTCTTTTATTTTAATGTTTTCAACATTTTTTTTTTGTTTCGCTAGTTTGCTTTTCCTATATATATTCCTTTATGAGTCATCACGTAGGTTCATTAATGTTTCGCGCTTCTATTATTCGGTTTGCGCTTGCTTGCACTACCAAGTTTTTATACTTTATTTATCTCGTTTGACTTGTTCGTGTGAAATTTCATCACTTGTGAACATCAAACTCTGTTCTTTATTCGACCCGTTCAACTTTAAAATAGTTGAGCGTAGTTATTAACATTTCTGCTTGCAAATTCTCATTGTCTTTTAGTCATGACTCATATTCCGAGTCTTTTGACTTTTTGTTTCGCGCTCCCGTCTCTTGGTTTACGCATTCTTTCCAAATCCTACCAATTCATCGGGTATCTTTACCGTAATCATTCTCAAGTAACCATTTCTATATGGTTTTAAACATTATTTTAATTTATTTGGTCGTCTTAGCGAGATCCATCGCTTTTATTCAATTAAGTTTGACTTGTCCATGTGAATTTCATCACTTGTGACAGTCAAACTTCTATCCTTATACGTTAGCATTCCTATTAGTCGGTCTGTATTTCCATTTACTTTAATCTTTGTCCCTTCTCTCGGGCTCGTTATTCTAACGTAATTCGCTCCCGTCATCCGACTTGCGTTTCGTTTACTATCAAACATCTTACTTGTTTGATTCATTTGGGTACCTTTTTAATTCATCCCATTCACCCCGTCCCTACTACATCAAATGTAAATATGTCTATCATAAAAAGTTCATGGCATCATGTGTTCACTACTTACTTGGCCAGAGTAAGCGATCAACACACGACACACATGACCTTTTCATAATTTCCACACTACACCTCATGTAAGTGACGCCTCTAATCTTTCTATATTCTTAACTTTCATTGGCAACCATTTATTTAGTTACCGTTTAATAGTTATTTGATTTACATGTTTCATTCATGAACATATACAATGTTTTTCCTTTTTATCAAACTAATATATAATCACATTTGTTAATGTGATTGCTACTTTTCTCAATAGCACTAAATCGAGAGTTTTCCAATTGGATAATTACCCTAATCCAAGTTTCCATTTGAACCAATCTTGTTACTCATTTGTTATTCATCATCGTGAATAACACATTTTCTATTAAATTTCTTTTGGAAATCAGGTTTTCTAAGTTCTATCATATGTGTATGCAACCGTCATTACTTACGTGTTTGTTGCATATTACTACTTGTGCAATTAAATTTAAAAGTGTGCACCTGGTAATGTTTGCCCCGACGGGCGTTTCTTGCCTTTAACTTTGTTCACGGTCGTTACGCGATTTAGTCCTTGGTGAGCATGCTCCTCTTGTCATACTTCGGACCGTTCTTCTATCATATCCGTAATTTGTTAAGCCCTCGCTATCCTTATATGCGAGTGTCCTTTAACTAAAACATATACTAATATTAATAACTTCAACATTAAAGGATGCCCGTATTATAATACAAGGCTTTTCTACTATACGCATCAACGCGTGTAATTTCATTGACTATATCTATTCTATATTGACTTTATTGGTGTAACGTGTATTACACGATAACCATATGTGTTGTTCTCAACACTTTAATCATATTAAACCATTGATATACATGTACTTACCGGATTTGCGATCAAGCCTCGAACCGAACACCAATCTTTATCAAGAGCGTAAGGTTTAAGTCCAAGCATAGCTTTCCCGCCATACTTGAATCTCTTAAACCAAGGCTCTGATACCAACTTGTAACACCCATTGTTATTAATTAAGGTTTTACGTATCATATACGAAAACAATCATGTAATTAAGATTATATATGCATTAGAAATTACGGGTTTGTTAAAACTTTTTACAATTTAAAAGTATACAACATATCATGTGTACGTTCGTCGTTTAACATAATAACGATACATAGTGCGGAAGCTTATTTCGTAATCATGTTCGGTTCTTGCTCGACGCTTGATCTTCATCCGTGCACTCTTGGCATTCACCTATGATCAAAACCAACTTAAAAGTTAGTTTTGATAATCAAATATTAAGTTCAAACAAGTACAGGGGTTAAAAATGACAAAATTTAACAATTTTCGGAGTTAGGGGGCGTCGCGTCACGCCTAGCCCCCTTTTCACAGCCTGTGCTTCAGCTGTTGCTGTACATTCCCAGCTCAACCCAATTTCACGGAAACGGCCATAACTTCTTCGTTATTGATCCGTTTTACGCGATTCTTTTTCCTATGCGTCCGTAATTAAATCCTCCATCTTATGGAGTTAAAATCCAACATCCAACATAATAAAATTTCAGACTTTTAATCCTCGGCTTCTTACCCTTTTTACCAACTTTTGACCCGTTCATGAATTCATCTAACAAACTTGATTGTGGCCCTTGTTTCTTTCGTAAACATAATATTATGATTATTTCCTATTGTACAAGGTTCAAATCACGGGTTATTACACATTCTTAACTCGTTTCGCTAATACTTCTATTTTGACCCGTTAAGGGTATTTACGCATTTTGGTCTAGAACTTGTGCTTTTCTTTTGATACTACAATATTTTCCATGTCTAATTAACTAGAAATATTCCACCACAACTATTTTGTGGTGGATTTAACATATGAACCCCTTTTTCCCAATTTTACCCATCGGTTTGTCATTTTTCCGCAATTAACTATTTCTAGGCGTTCACCCCGCAATTGTTTTTGCCTAGAACTTTTATACACATCTAAGGGTTACAAACTCATAATATAAGTTTCTAAGAAACCTCTAAGGGTCGTTTACATTGTTTACCTATTAAGGGCTCTTTGATCACATTTAGTCCTTCATTTTGAAATGAAGGATTTCGGCTAGATGTTAGACCTTCTTGCACTTTTAACTATAAATTCACGTATGCGTACCTGGCTCGGATCATAGTATTGACCCGTTTACATACTTCTTGCTTTAAGTTTTCTAATTAAAGCAACGCAACACATGTTATTTCCTGAAATCACAAAACTCAACAAGCGATTGTCAAATGTTATTGCCAAATGGTGTTATCCACACCATTTGATCCATTTAGTCTAATTGACCATTTGTCCGTGTTGAGATGGTATTTAATTACCATTTCACCCCTTTAACCTATCCCGGTTTTCTTTGAACTTGTTTTACTTAAAACCGTTTTTTTTAATTATTCGTCATTACATGACTAATTTACCATTTTCCCCTCATTCCAACTCTCATTGAATCGCGTCGGAATATCATATACCAACCACTTAGTAGCATTCATATCATTACTTGAAATTAAGTAACTTTGCAAATAATGTAAAGGGGCGTAAGCTCTACTTACCTCGCATCCGAATACGTTTTCTTCTCGTGCTTGATTCGTTTGACCGCTTCTTTTCCAAGCCTCCACCTAGCTCGTTAGGCGACAAACTATCATTATTCACAAGGTGGTTAGATTAGTCATTTCAATTCACGACTATTCCACCTTACGTATTTAGTCAAACAAGGCAATTACGCGTTTCATTCGTAATCTCAACATATAACATTCACTTAGGCATTTTAACAAACACCTTGCGGGCATAATTTCTCGCAATTTATTAACAAGCTCAATACTTGTCATTTAGCCATGGTTAACATCAACTAAGCATGTTTACATAAATTTTCACATTAACAAAAATCTGAATTTACTTCCTAGAACTCAAATTACACTAGAACCACAATTAAAATTCTAGTGTTTAACATGTTCCTACTACACCCACTTATCACCTTCAATGGTGATTGTGAATTCACAAGAAATAAGCATGATTTCAACATGTGATTGACTAGGGTTTTACTCCTAGACATTATATCATCCCTATTCTATCAAATTAACAAACATGCATCATCAAATTTCAGATTTCCCAAATTCTTGAGAATTTCAAGTAGAGGATTTTCATGAATTTTCACATACCTTATGATCTCCTTTCGATGGGGATCACGAATATATGCTCGATTTTCGTTTTGGACTCGATTTGATCCTTCAATTGGGGGTTTTTGATGTGAACTAGGGTTTTGGGGAGCTTGAAGTCGCCCCCTGCCTTTTGATCGAACCCAACAACACAAACAAGTGTTGTGTTTTAATTTTTTTTTTGTTTTATTATTACTAGTTTTCACTTACACAACTTTAGTCCCTCAAGTTTCATTTTTCTTTTGTTTTAACATTTTAACTACTCATAAGTTGTCATTTAACTAGGTTAATGGCAATCCTAGTTAGTTTATTTTACCAATTTTATTTGTAACTAAATACAAATTTAAAAATGTGTATTTTCGGGATGTTACACCCTTCTTATTTTAAATCCACATTCCCTCTTATTAACTAAACCATACATTTCTAGTTAACTTAGCGGGTTTCGGGGATATTTACGACTAAGTTTATTTTAGGTCCCGTTAACTCAGACCTTTTATAAACTTTATTTATCCATAGACCTTTATTTATCTTTTTATTAAATATTAGGTTTATTTACTTAAAATTCCTAATATTCACCGGGTAAATTTTATTACTAATGGTACTTTACCCGTCTTTTAGTATTAACGGGGTTTGATTACCAAACCCGTTTTCGGGGTGTTACACAAAGGTCTGCTATGGCTCAACAGATGTTAAAGACTAACATATGATATTCAACAGATGCTGCTCAACAGAGGTTAACAATGTAACAGTGCTTAGGCTAATAGTAGATGTTAGGAGTTTATTAGGCTGTTTGATCGTAGTTAATGTTTGTTGAAAGTCAAGTTATATTTCATGTATTGATTTTTTTCAAAGTAAAGATTTTAAGTTTGTTAGTATATTCATTTGATGTTTTACAGCTTCTGTATCGAAGTTTAATAAGCACATTTCCAACAGATATGAACATTCGGGAAAGTAATTCCCTTAAAAAATATATAGTGATTCGTTGTTTAATATATTATGCATGGTTTTCGAAAAACGACCCGTGTTTGCACACGGGTCTTACCGCAAGTACTATATAATAAAAGAAACCAATGAAGGGACACATGTCATTCATTGGAGTCGTCTATTTTTTAGTTTTCTCATCTCTATCTCCTATTTAATTATAATTAATATTAATTAAAAGATAATTGTAAAATTAAATTTAATATAAATTTAAACAATTCGTATAGAAGATAATATAGTCTTTTGAAATATTTATTAGATTTCAAAATTATTTATCTTGAAATTAACAAAAGACGTACACTAAATATAAATTAATACAAAGTAAAGAGTTAAATGTCATTTTAGTCCATGTGGTTTGGACCATTTGTTAGTTTAGTTCAAAGGTTTTATAATACACATGGTTTATAAAGATATAACAAGATATAACTTTTTATTGATTGGTATATAACATGTGCTCAACCCGTACAATACATGAGGTTCTTAAAAATGTAACTTTTTTCATTATTTAATATATAAAATTAAATTTACTTAACTCATACAATACTCGGGGTTCTTAAAGATATAACGTTTTTATTATTTAATATATAAAATTACATTTATTCAACCCATGTAATAAACGATACTTTTAAAGATATATTGTTTTATTATTTGATATATAAAATTACATTTATTCAACTCGTATAATAAACGAGATTTTTAAAGATATATTTTTTTATTATTTGGTAAATTGAATTATATTTATTCAACTCATGTATTACACATGGTTCTAACCTAGTTAAAGTGATAAAACAGAAGTCAAGTCAAGTCATAGCACCAAGCCCAAATATATAAACACTCATTGTGTATAAGTTATAATAACACAGTACAATTTTATTTTTTTGCAATCATAATTACCACATTCACAATTTAGAAATAGACAAAATAGTTAGCCAATGTAAACCTGCCATCAAAGTTTTTCCGTTCCGGCAAAACAAATTATATACATCGTATTCATAAAGATCAGTGATGGACCCATTAATTTTTTTCATGGGATGCGAAAATTTTTAGGGGTCATTTGGTTATCGTTATATAAAAAAAAAAATCAATCCAGATTGGGTCGGGACAAAACAAAGTATTAGATAATATAGACGAGTTAAACGAGACACATATATTAAATTCACTATTGTATAATAATTATCTTTTAAGAATCCATCATAAATAAATAAACAAGATCAGCAAATAAAAAAACAAACTTAAAAATGAGAAATTAAGAAAAACAGAAACCTTCTTTTCTTCTTATTATTATATATTTTAGATTTCACTAAAATTTTTGAAAAGGAAATGTATTAGTGCACACTACACACCACTTAACCTTTTGCAACAAAGTTTTAATAGATTGGTAGAATTACAAAAATACCCTTCAATAGAAAGCATATTAATATAACAGATGTATCATCTTCTCCAACATGGTTGAACGGTCTATACGTAGACTAGTCGAAAAAATAGTCGGATTTTCAAAATTTTATCAAAATTAGGTATCTTCTTAGAGGTTGGTTTTAAAAGTTCAACTCAAGGGGTGCGATCACAAAATTTTATAGGGTGCGCTCAATATTTTCACAGATATATATAACACTAAATATTTTTTTCACAGGGTGCGGCCGCCCACTCACGGGCATAAATAAGTCTGCCCCAGATAAAGATGGCCTTGATGATGTATTTCATCTTCCAAATTTGACCACCAAAACATTTAAATATATATATATATATATATATATATATATATATATATACCGAGTTACTCTTTGTCAATGGTCAAGCCACCTTGGGCACCCATACAATAAGTATTTATTTTGACCCAACCCGCCGAACCCTCTTAGTTTGCTATCTCTATTGTTAGCTTAACCATCTAACCAACAAATAAAGAGTATCCACCTGAGCTTCAAGGACATCTATGCGAGATAAAGTTTAAGATTATATATATGAGTAAGACCTGAAGACGTGAGTTTAATAATCTCTCCACAGCACCCCCAAACTTTTTCCTTTCTAGAAGCTGTTTCCTAAAAAGAAAAGAAAAAAAGGTTAGTGGAACACATGTGGAAGGCGAATCACATATGGAAGGTGAATGATGTGTAAAATATAAATATAATAAAAACTTGAATGGCCTCGATCTGCCACGGAAGAGACCTAGTAGATTCTGGAACCTATGTAAGCAACTCTTCACATCAACGCTCACTTGACTTGAGAGAAACATTAAAGAGTGATAAATTAATTAATAAATAAACACGGAAACATTGATTAAATTTAGATATTTAATAAAAGCATGACAGACATGGTATCTGTTTTGAAGGTCCTCGATGTCTACATCAACAAAAGAAATTAATTTTGTATACCATAAATAATGTTTTTATTCTTGGTTTGAATATAAAATCGGTAAGTTATTTAAATCTAACTATGAAAGGGAGTTTGTGATTGAGAAGAAGAATAGGTTGTGAATGATTTTGCCGCTCAAAACACATGAATGAGTGATATTACATTGCCAAGTGGCAATAATAGGCCTAAGTTCATGGCAAGAGATATAAGCTGGTTTTGTTTTAGTATAGTTAATATATAACAAAATGAATACAAAGTTATATTATGCAGCATCCATATAGAATTTATTTATATCGTAAAACATGTTATTACAAGCAACAACAACAACAACAACTACAAACTGAACAAGCGCAACCCCATACATCTAAATATCTAATAATTCTACAAGCAACTTGTCACTCAGCTCAGTTATTCTACAGATTTTCAGCACCAATCATATGTTACTCAAATTAAAACACAATGATGAAACTTATTTATGTGGGACAAATTTTCTGCACCAATCATATGTTACTCAAATTAAAAGACAACGATGAAACTTATTTATGTGGGATTTGTATGATTGCTGCCGAAATCTTTAACCGTTTACTAAGTTGCCAAAGTTGTAGCTTCACAACCATCATGTACACATGCCAATACATCTCTGTACTCCCTTGATATTGTGAAGCTATCATAAACCTCTCCATCAGCGCTCTTCTTGTACTCGAACAACAACGAAGAGTGATTAAACGCTGTTAGTTTCACAAATCCCCAATCATGATCTTTATACAAGCTCCAAAATGTATTAATCTTGGTGAATTCCGACAAATGGCTCCCTCCACCACCAACCACAACATGAATCGTCCCGTTTACAGTACCAGAATAATGAGATATTTCCGAGTTCACACATTGGTTCTACCATAAGAAAAATAAATAATTAAATACTCTTCATTATTTAAAGTTAAAAAGAATTAAGGAAGAGTAATGTATCTATATTTACATGTACCTGATATATAGGACATGATCTTTCGTAGTTATGGACGTGCCCGTAAAATGCAATGTCCACCTTATATTTCTGCCATAGCTTCTGTAAGTGCGCTCGTCCCATGGGCTCTTCAAAAGCACCCTCATTGGCTAACCAGTCGTTCGAAGAATAGCCAAGAACACGGTGAGCAGAAAATATCAGCCATGGTTGTTTGTTTCTGTCAACTGATGCCAAACATTTCTCTATCCATGCATATTGTTCTGAACCCTCTCGCCAATCGTGCTCTGAATCCGCTATACAAAAGTGAAACATTCCATAATCTGTTGAGTACCAAAACTTAGCTCTATTTTCTGCAGGGACATAGTACATAGTCTCCGCTGGCACACCACACTCCCCACCTGAATCAGGAGTGTTATAGAAGGATCCTGTATTAGGATAATCGCGTTCATGATTGCCACTGCAAGATCAAGTATAAGTTGTGAATATATACATATATATATATATTACATCTTATTACTCAGAGATATTACTATACAACCTTGCAATCATATATGGCTTTACTGATGAAATGGGTTCGACTTGTTTGGTGAATTGATCCCACTGTGACAGAAATCCATTTGCATAAGGCAAATCTCCTATATGGAAAACTATATCATAGTTATCAAGGTCCTTGATTAACTGGTCTGTAGTAATCAGGGATCCGGGCTGATAACTTGAATACTCGTTTGATCCATCACGTTCAGCCTAAATACATGATTTCATTGTAGAATTATTAGAAAAACTCACAGGATAACAATTTTTTAAAATCTGAAATTGCAACTAACTACCTTTCCCATGTCTCCGAATATTATAACACGCTGCAATGAGTCTTGTCCTGGGTATGGGGATGATTTGAATGAATATGATTTACTCCAAATAGTAGATCCATTTTTGAGCATATGCCCCATTCTATATTCGTATCTAGACAAATATTTTCATAAAATTATAAGAATAAAAAGACAACAAATAACTAAATAATTTATAACTATAGAGGTCACACGCATACATGGTGTTGGGCCACAAATCCTTTAAGAAACTAGTGTGGATAAAACCAGGATCACGCCATCCAACTGTACGTGCAGGGGCTCCTGTAGATTAAAATGGTACAAGTTCATTTTATGTCAAGTTTTGTTGTATCGTTTAATAATCCGCAAAATCACCAAAACAGACATTTATAGCCAATTTATATCTAAATGAACAGTGAATAGATACATTTAAATGCTAAACATTGATTTTGATAGCCTAAAAAAAGACACAATGTACAAGAGTGCATAATTTTCATCTGATCAAAGATGTCAGTTTTTATTGAATCTATGATCAGATAAATATTAAGCACGTTTGTCCACATTAAAGATGATATCATACCACACATGCTGCCGCGTGTAAAGGTTAATGTTCCTGCAGGAGAAAGCTTTTTGATATGGCCCTTCCAACCCCATTCAACAAGTGGAGTGGCTTCATCAATGTTGTAGCCGCTGGTCCATGTCACCGTCATCTACACAATCGCACAACATAACACATATTATAAATCATATATATATATATATATATATATATATATATATATATATATATATAACAGAAATTTAGGATAACTGAAAAATGTACCTCATCCCAAGCCTTTCCATGAGCAAGACGAGGGTATAGAGGGGCCTTCGGGTTTGCAAATGATATCGGGTTTGTAACAGCTACCAATTTTGGCTGTAATTCCATGAACAAAATTCAGTCCCATAAACAATTTCTGATATCTTCTTTATTTAACTTAATAAACCACAAATTTACATTTTCCAATCCGCCCGTAAACAAGGCAAAGGAGAAATCTGCACGTTGATTAATAATCTGAAAGCTCAGCGTCGCTTTCCCAGTGTTAACATAATCAGCAGTAGAGTGGTTTGCAAATTTGTACTGTTACAAAACATATAATTTCATGTTATTATTCAATATTCATGATAATATATATATATATAGGAAAGAGATAAACGAAAACCCTCTTGAGTTAAAGAAACTTAGAAAACTTTATCTCCATCATCCATCTCATATGATCAATGGAGAATAGTAAAAATGTATAAAAAGTTACTTTTTCAGACAAATGTTACAGTTCGACAAAAAATATAAAAGGATACACTTTTCTCTTTCCTCTCTCATCTGACACAAAAACACGTGACACCTGCTTTGTTACATAAAAATCTTGCTATAAAAAATGTAACATGTTTTTTACGCGCATTACAAAATAAAAACTTCGTAAATTATAAGTTCTAAAATCCATACACTTCATATAATCTAAAAATTTGCTGTCAAAAAACAATAAAAATGTGTAACAGGTGAGTTACAAAAAATGTGAACAGTTGAAAAAATGTAACACATTCTCTATCCTCTCTCCACCGTTACGAAAGTGTGTCAGTGTCTGAAAATGTTGCAGGTTTCGGTAAAAGTGTTGCAACGAAAAAGTGTAACACGTGGTAGCATGATGTCCATCCATTAGGTTTTCAAAGTTATTGCAACTCACGTGGGATTTCTCCCTATAATTCCATTATATATATATGGTTAGGTTCTTTTGTGAACAACCCACTTGTTTGTGAACACTAGTGAACTAATCATAGCTCTTGATTATCAATACAAAAGTGTAAATCAATGGTTAAGATTTTATGATGAAAATACACTAGTGTATTTTACGATTTAATGATGTAAACCAATGGTCAGGATTTGTTCACTCAGTTCACAAATTTACTAGTGTTCACTCTAGAACCTCACCCTATATATATAGGGTCAGGCGGCTAAAATGAGAACCACCTTGAGTTGAGAGAACCATGAGAACTAGGCCATCCAAAAGGTTTTTCCAATTTTTTTCCCTCAAAAATCATAAAAAATCACTTGTTTCAGCAAAAATTAAAAAAATGCCGCATACACATATTTATATGAGGTGTAAAAAAATATTTATCTCCGTAACAAAATTTACATCAGCGCATAAACAAAACTTACATCGGGCAAAACTACCGACTCGACAAATTTTTTTTTGTTTTTTTTACTGATGTGTTTATAATATTTTCATCTACGTTTGTTTAAAAAAGTGTGGCCAAACTCGCACGGGAAGTAGGAGTTATCCTGGTTCTCATAGCTATATATATATATATATATATATATATATATATATATATATATATATATATATATATATATATAGGGGAAGGTTCAAATGAAAACCACTAGTTATTGTGAAAACTCGAAAACTAATTAAAAAAAGCCAAAAAAACATACAAAATTTTTTTTTTAATATTTTTTTTTGCAATCAAAATTTCGCAGGTTTTTTAATATAAAAAAAAATTTCAAAAAAAAAAAAAACATTTTTTTGTGTAGTGCACATGTGTAATACTGCACATATGTATGTGTACTACACATGTGTATTATTACACATGTGCACTACACAAATTTTTTTTTTTTTTTTGAAATATTTTTTTATATATAAAAACTAGCGATTTTTATAAAAAAAATGAAAAAAAAAAATTTGTGTGTTTTTTAGGCTTTTTTTAGTTAGTTTTCGAGTTTTCACAATAAAAGTGGTTTTCATTTGAACCATCCCCTGTATATATATATATATCCTTCGAGATTTATAAGAGCAATGTAGCATACCTTTATTGGGGCTGTGCATATGTATGGAGCTTCTGGCCAGTTACCGGTCTCGGGGTAACAATCCGATGCACTGTAAAATTCATTCAATTGTTTATAAAAAAAATTATAAAAAGAAAGCCATGTATGAATAATATGCAAGTATTTTAAGAAATACAGTTCGTTACTTGAACTTTGCTGGTGAAAAAACTCCAACCCAGTCATCATTAGTTGGCTCAGGGTACTCAAATTTAATGTTGACCCATTCAGTATCCTCACCCTAATGTCATAAGTCATAACTCATTATTATCATACAACAGTATATACACACACATGTAGTTATAAAACATTATTATCATGCATAGTAATGGCATGACCCCGAGATCTATGAATGTAGTTTTTAAAAGACTTAGTTTTGCTATTCAAAAAGAGGTAGCGACCAGCTTGTTGCCTGTTTACTTTCTATTTCGATGTAAATTCTAATCAAGCTTTAACGTAAAAAAAACTATATTATAAAACTTCATTATGAACTGTGAATTTAGACCGTTGTTCAGTTTCGATTTATTTTACCTTAGATCCAAGAATGAAAGGGTTAGCATGAATGTAAGCTGATTTATGGAGAGCAATAACAGCTTTGTGAATGGCGATTTTGGCGAGTGGTTGTTCACCGATGGGAACATGAGGGCGATGATTCTCGATACCATTGTTTAGAAGACGAGAGTAAAATGAATCATGACCACTAACTGTATGAACAAAAATAGCTGAGACCAAAAGCAAGAAGAATGAAAGATTTTTCATAGTAGTCATTTCCTGTTTAGGCATGTCTTTCAAAGAGAAATGTTTCTTGCCTTTATAGGTCATCACCCATGATATCTATTTCACTAAAAAAGGAAAAATAAATAAAATCTTGATTGAAATTTGGGTGATCAGAATCATCAATCACGTGGTCCATCCATAATTTTTCAAAAAAAAAAAAAAAAAAAACGTGGTCCATTCATAAGCAAACATGGAGGACTCTCCTCGACAACAAGTATAAATTTATTTACAGTATACAAGACATTTCGTCTTTTTTTATTTAACTTATTTGATTATTTCTGTCATCGTAGCATCCTCAACAATAATTTGAATAATCGTCTCACTTCTAACGATCGTGTAATATCATATAAGGATGTCTCGTGAGATTCTTATTATAAGTTTTTATATGTTAAACATGCGTCAAGAAAGCATACGTGTATTTTTTTTATGTGGGTTTGTTACGGTTTCATAAGTTTATTACTCTACTTTGAGTACACTTGTTATTATATTAGGGCATCTCTTAGGCTATGAGGTGTGGATGGAGCCCCAAGGGGCTTTATCATGTCATGTAGGATCCATGTCACCGCCATGTCAGCAAAGGGGCTTTATCATTCCCCCCTTTAATTTGGAGGGTGTGGATGGATTTAATAACTACAAAATTAAAAATAAAAACATAATTTCATTAAAAAAAAAACTACAAAGTCAATAGCGGAGATTATTGAGATTATTTGCTTCAGATCTGCCTGGAACTCGGTAATCTTTGACGGGCCATCTGATTTAGTAGACTTTCCACGTGCCTTTGCCTTGACTTTTATCCAGCCTCCCTCGTACGCGGGTCTCAGCGATAGCGGTCCTCTTGCTCGTTGTTTTGCAAAGTTTGTCAATACGGATTGGTCGGATCCCATGGGTTGTTTGGGTTGTTAGGAAACATTGTTGGAAGTTTTTAAAAGAGTAAATTTCAAAGTTCGTCCTTTATGTATGTCATATATTACAAAGTATGTCCTTTATCTTTAATAATCTCAGAAAACATCCTTAATGTTTGAAAAACCAATCAGGTTATGTCCTTTACCCTAAACCTTGTTTGTTTTCCCAGTTAAATCAGGTCACGTGAGAAGCACATGAGGGCATTAATGTCATTCTCCCTACCACCAACCAATCACATCATCAAAACCACCATCACCGCACCTAACATAATCAGATCATAAACCCTCATCTTCTTCACTTACAAAAACAAACCCTAGCCAATCTCTCTTTGCAGACCTTATTCAAGACACATTCAAGAATTACACCAATCAGTGTTTGTACATTTATCATCTAACAAAAAGAAACTTCACACTCATCTCTCAACACCCCCCCTCTCGGCTACCCTCTCCTTCAGGAAATGCCCGACCAGACTCCGGCCGACGGAGCCGACTACGGCTCACGGTGGTGTCGGTTGACGGGAGTCGACGAAAGAGAGAGAAAGATCGGCAAGAGAGTGGTTGCAGAAGGAGATTGGCGAGAGAGAGAGAGAGAGAGAGAGAGCGACGACGGCTGACCGGCGACGGAGCTGTCACTCTGGCCATACGGTACGGTCGATGTCAGCGGTGGTGGTGTGCGATGGTGATGGTGCTTGTGATTGGGTGGCGGGTGGTGGTTGTGATTGGGTGGTGGTTATGAACCTCTTCGACAAAATAGAAGTGTTATGAACATCTCTATGAATCATTTGTCATCGATCTCAATAAACCACTTTGTTGCCCTAATTTTGGTGAGTTGTAAGAAATTGGGGGGTTTTTTGTTCATGGGTTATTGATGATAATGTTGATGATAATATGGGTTTTGAAGTTTTGAATATCCGGGTTTTGAAGTTTTGAATATCTAGGTTTTGAAGTTTTGAATATTTTTTTTCTTTGTGTTTTGAAGATCTGGGTTTTGTTTGAAGTTTTGAAGATATAATGTGCAGATTATGAAGCTTATAGTTAAGAGAAAGAAGATTTGAATTTTTTATGATTTTATTTTTCTAGTATTAAAGTAAAGACCAATATACCCTCATGTGCTTCTCACGTGACCTGATTTAACCGGTAAAACAAACAAGGTTTAGGGTAAAGGACATAACCTGATTGGTTTTTCAAACATTAAGGATGTTTTCTGAGGTTATTAAAGATAAAGGACATACTTTGATATATTAGACATACATAAAGGACGAACTTTGAAATTTACTCTTTTTAAAAAATTGAAGAGAGTTGTATAAAAATGGAGGTAGAGAGTGAAAGGAATGATTTAAAAAGAGGTAGAAGTTGATATTTATAGTGTGATTTTATAAATAAAATAAAAAGTAAATTTTTTTTTTAAACTTTTGACCGTTTCAACGGTCCAAAACATTCAATTTGTCTCGGTCCCTGTGCGTTGCCGCTCGCCATAGCGGTGGCGGAGCATCAATGGCGCCCCGGCTATGGCGCCGGGGGTGTGGTCGAATTTGGAGGGGGGCACTATAGGCGGCCAGGTGGCGAAGGGTGGCGCCCCACACCCTCCAGCCTTATAGATAATTATTATTTTACTTTAATCTCTTCTAATTAAGTATAGATAACCCTCCTACTAGATATTATTTAGTTTAATATCTTATAGATAATTATTATTTAGTTTAATCTTCTTCTCATTTATAATATTATTTATTTGAATTAATTATTACTTTTATATTTATCTATTTACTTCAAATTCAAACTTAATTATCTAATTTGATCTTAACTATATATTTGAACATTTTCTTTAGTTTGATATCAAATAGATTTTACGAAACTTAAAATAAAATTAACTTATATTATTTATCATTTATACATTTACAGAGTTTTAAATAAAGGGTTAAATTTATTGAGACTTCGTTAACAAATTTTGCAACAACAGAATAATCTATTTTTATCACGAAAACCAAACTTTGTGTTAATATATTAAATATTTTTAGTTTCACTATACAAAATTACATTTACTCGACCCATATAATACATGAGTTTTTTAAGATATAACTTTTTTATTATTTAATGTATAAAATTAGATTTATTCAATTCGTACAGTACACGGGGTATTTTAAGGATATATATATTATTTAGTTCAGAAAATTACATTTATTCAAGCCGTGTAATACACATATTTTTAAAGATGTATTTTTTTTTTATTATTTGGTATATAAAATTACATTTATTCAACCCATGCAATAAATGAGGTTTTTAAAGATATATTGTTTTATTATTTAGTATATAAAATTTATTTATTTAGCCCGTGTAATACACGTGGTTTTAAAGATATAACTTTTTTATTTGGCATATAAAATTACATTTATTCAACCCGTACAATATTGTTCTTATAGATATAACTTTTTATTATTTAATAAATAAAATTATATTTATTCAACCCGTGCAATAAATGAGGTTTTTAAAACTATATTGTTTTATTATTTAGTATATATAAAATTTATTTATTCAACCCGTGTAATACACGGGGTTATAACCTAGTTTTCTTTATATACTATATCATTTTTATTGTACAATTTCATACCTAATAAATAAGTAATTAATTGTGTTACGTATCACAGTTTTGAAAGCTTAAGATTTTGTTCCCATTTCTCTTATTTCACTCATTTGATTTATACAGTGTAATTAACATATTTCTGACCAGGGGCGATGCTTTGAAGGGGCCGGGAGGGGCGCCCGACCTCCCGAACTTTTCGACCAGTAGTGTTATATATGTAGTTTTCGTATAGAAATTTTTGGGTATATATGTTTTCGACCCCCGGTTCTATAAATTTTTTTTTGGTATATACGTTTTCGACCCCCATAAAAAATTTCAAGCTTCGCCACTGTTTCTAACCTAGTTAGAAAATAAAGAACAAGTGTTTTTTTTTTTCTACACAGTTCTTGATACTCAAAATAACAACACTAAAAAACAAGGTATCACATCTAGTTTTGAAACTATATTTTTATTTCAAAATAATGTATTAGGATCTTGTTGGAAATAATAATAATAAACTAGCAAACTTTTTCTAGCCTTCTTTTGCAATTTATATTCTTAATGTTTATGTGATTATGTGTTATGCATGGTTTATACTTTTCTTAACAACAATACCTAGGATAAATACACTAATAAATACATCTTTCAAAATTTAAACGTGTAACCTTTTAGTTTGTGAAACACATGCATTACAACAAGATGTCCTTTTGTGGACTGTTATATATGATTTATATAACAAATATTTGTTTGATTTTTTATTTTCGTTATGCTTATGTTTAAGATAATGCAAATCATTTTAAGTTAACAAAGTAAGGGTGGGTTCTTTTTACTTAAGGTCAAACTCTTCCCTTGTAAAATAACATTTTCTAAGTCGATGAATTGATATGCATGGGTTAAAAAAAAAAAAGCATTTCAACCAAGTCTATTTGGGTTATATTTCGTGTTTTCCAAAAATCATTTTTATCAAACTCTTCTTAACCTTACCTCATTTTTTATCCGAGCCAAACCGTTTAGACATGCCTCGCAAATTGTCTAAATTCATTATAGCTATAAAAAAATTCCATTTATTTCCATTTTATCAAGTGTTTTAATCCTTCTAGGCAGACTGTTATTATTAAACGATAGACATGATGTATAATGTTACCAAATAAAAACAAAAGAAGGTGTTTGCTAAGGATACATCTTGAATCTATGACACATAAAAACTATATTTTTACATTAACACAATTTTACTACACATCTTTAATCCTTCAAAACTCTGAAAAATTGTTTTAGGACATGGTAGATCATAGATGATTAATATAAGATAATATCTCAATGTGGTCATTAGGGACATATGATGTCAAATAAAGTGTGCATACCAAAGTGTATCATATTAAATGTGTCGTAGAGAGAAAAAAGTTATACTTATAAGGGCGTGATTGCTTTAACAGTGATCATGTCAGTTATTTTTTTTAACACGAGTCATGTAACTTGACCCGTACTGGCATGTATATGATCATTTACGCGGCTACGCTATACCATATGACACTAAGTTAGTATCCGTGTATTACATGGGTTGCACAATGTAAATTATATTATTCATGACTTCATGAATAATCTAAAAATAAATGAAATTACATCCATTAATATAGATAAAAATAAGGTTAAGAGATTTGTCTAAATTTTGTGTACACGAGTTGAATAAATGATATGAACTCGTCATGGTTAAAAGAGGCATGTTCTATATCGGCATTAAAAGTATCACCTAAGTAGTTGTGTGTGATTACTGTTTTTATGTTTTATATATCCTTAGTTTCAGAGTTTTGTATTATTAGTTGAGTTCATTAAAATTGTTATGCTCTTAAAAGTTGCATTGTGTCACTAGCTCTTGATCCTAAAGCCACCACACCATGATTTGGTAGGTCAAAAGACCATGACCATGTTTAGAAATTGACTGCCTATTTGATTGCAAGTATCTTCACTCAATTTTGCTTTCAAAGACCTCATGGAGGCACCCTGTTTTTTTAATGTTGGGTCTAAAGGAAAAAAAAAAGATCATCCGCGGTTTTATCATGATCACATGTTGGTGCATTTGGAAAAGTAGGAACTAGTTGGCGTTCGAAAACAAGCGAGCTACAACTCAAGATATCATGGGAGAAGTTAAATCTAGAGGCTATGTTTGGTTGAAGAATAGGTCTACATTTAAATCCATTAGTTAGGTAGATTGGTGTAAATGTCATCTGTACATGTTGTAATTGTCTTGTCCTTTGCCTGTTTGGGTCGAGGTCGTGTTTTGTAATGGTCTTTTGCCTGTTTGGGCCGAAGGCGTTTGTTAATGAAGTTAATTTTATAAAAAAGCAGTGTTGTAAAAATCGCGACTAGTCGGCGATTAATCGCTAGTCGGCCAGTAACTGAATAATTTTTCGTTAGTCAGTCCATTAATCGCTAGCCGGCCAAGTCGGGCAGCCAAAAATCGGCGATTTCGGCCAGATTCTAGCAAAAAACATGTATATTCCGGCCAAAACCTCTAAATTCCGGCCAATTTCTAACCAAACCATGTGAATTCCAACAATTAATCTTGTATACTTAAAAAATAAGTTGGAGTAAAAGTTAAAACCTAGCTACTTAAAACATTTACCAATAATAATTTGTATATATGTACATAAAACTAAAAATTACATATAAAAAACTGATCCAATAAATCCTAAGTAATTGCTAGTCACCATCTCACCGACCAACTAACGAGTTCTCCTGACCTTGAAAAAAAGAAGAGCTTGTATTATTGCAGTCCGGATAATACATTAAACTGTTCACTTGAAAAAAAACAAAATTCACGTGTGGTAGAAATAACCACACCCATACAGAGGAATCCAGGACCACTTTTCCTGAATCTGATTTCCAGGTCCACAAACAATTAAACATGTGCTCTTTTATTGAAATAATAATAAAAAAACTAGTTTAATTTTATTTTTAAATTAATTCATTATTTAACTATTTTCTCTCCGTAACTCTCTGTATGTTCGCATTTGATTGAATTATATGAAGCATAACAAAATAGTATTTTTATGGTTGTAATGTACATTAACTAGTCAGATGCCCGCCCGCGTTGCGGGGCGTTAAGTCAAATATTTCTTAGTTTCATAACATATATGCATGTATTTTAGTTACTTGTGTATATTACTCATAACACGATTTAAAAAAAAAAATTACATCGAGTCAATCAATTAAACCAAAACACTGCCATAATTTTGCTAAAAAAAAGATGACAAACCTGAGCTGGGGGCAAATAATAAATTGTCAGAAACAATGAGCGAGTGTTAGACACTTCGTTGACAAAAAAGTTAGATTGAGTCAACCAAGTAAAATAAAAACTACTATAGTTTTGCATTAAAAAAAAAACTAAAACGATGGCAAGACTACAGATTTTACTGGGGGCAAAATCAGAAGTTTTTAAAAGAGTGCAAAACCAAAATTTTGTTTTGAACGGGGCAAAATCATAGTCTTGAACGAATGGCAAAATCATAATTTTTAGCTGGAGACAAAAGCATAATTTTATTTTGAATTGAGAGCAAAAGCGTAATTTTAAACTCAGGGCGAAATCGTAATTTTTGAAAAGGGGGCAAAATCATATTTTTCAACTAAGAGTCAAATCATAATTTTGAGCTAGGGAAAAAACTAAAACTACGGAAATACTACAAATTTTAGCTGGGGCAAAATTGTGATTTTTTAAATGAGAGCAAACTCATAATTTTAAACCGAGAATAAATTCGTAATTTTAAATTAGGGGTAAAAGCATAAGTTTATTTTGAAACGGGCAAAATCATATTAAAAATTAAAAAAAAAAAGAAAAAGAAAAGAAAGATGGGGGCCGCCCGTTTTCCACCAATGTGGTGGCTGAACTATTGCCCTCATGTAAATTGTACTAGTAAATACATAAGGTTTCATTTATGATAAAACTACTAAAATCTTAAAATTCAAAAAACTTACTACCCAACTAATTATTTTTGTTCTCATTTATTGAATTAAAGGTTACTTTTGTAAAAGATAAAAAAATAATAATATACAGAGCTCATGAAGTTACATATATGTATCTCACTAGATTAGAACCCCGTGTATTACACGGGCTTAATAAATGTAAATTTATATACTAAATAATAAAATAAAATATCTTTAAAAACTTTGTTTATTACACGGATTGAATACATATAATTTTATATACTAAAAAAATAAAAAAGTTATATATTTAAAAACCCCGTGTATTGTTGTACAGGTTGAATAAATGTAATTTTATACATTAAATAATGGAAAAAATACTAAATAATAAATTATTTATATATTTAAAAGCCCCGTGTATTGTACTATTGTACTGGTTGAATAAATCTAATTTTATATATCAAATAATAAAAAAGTTATATTTTTGAAAACCTCATGTATTACACGGGTTGGATAAATGTAATTTTGTATAGTAATTTATAAAAAAAGTTATATCTTTAAAAAACATCGTGTATTACATAGGTTAAATTTATATATCAAATAATAAAAAAGTTATATTTTTAAATACCTCATGTATTACACATGTTGGATAAATGTAATTTTGTATATTTTTAAATTAATTCATTATTTAACTATTTTCTCTCCGTAACTCTGTGTATGTTCGCATTTGATTTAATTATATGAAGCATAACAAAATAGTATTTTTATGGTTGTAATGTACATTAATACATAAGGTTACATTTATGATAAAACTACTAAAATCTTAAAATTCAAAAAACTTACTACCCAACTAATTATTTTTGTTCTCATTTATTGAATTAAAGGTTACTTTTGTAAAAGATAAAAAAATAATAATATACAGAGCTCATGAAGTTACATATATGTATCTCACTAGATTAGAACCCCGTGTATTACACGGGCTTAATAAATGTAAATTTATATACTAAATAATAAAATAATATATCTTTAAAAACTTTGTTTATTACACGGATTGAATACATATAATTTTATATACTAAAAAAATAAAAAAGTTATATCTTTAAAACCTCGTGTATTGTTGTACAGGTTGAATAAATGTAATTTTATACATCAAATAATGGAAAAAAATACTAAATAATAAATTATTTATATATTTAAAAGCCCCGTGTATTGTACTATTGTACTGGTTGAATAAATCTAATTTTATATATCAAATAATAAAAAAGTTATATTTTTGAAAACCTCATGTATTACACGGGTTGGATAAATGTAATTTTGTATAGTAATTCATAAAAAAAGTTATATCTTTAAAAAACATCGTGTATTACATAGGTTAAATTTATATATCAAATAATAAAAAAGTTATATTTTTAAATACCTCATGTATTACACATGTTGGATAAATGTAATTTTGTATAGTGAATAATAAAAAAGTTATATCTTTAAAAAACTATGTGTATTACACATGTTAAATAAATGTAATTTTAGATAGTAAATAATAAAAAGTTATATCTTTAAAAAACCTTGTGTAATACACGAGTTGAGTTCTGATTAATTTTAGATTTTGATTTCCTGCATTTTCTCTCCTATTAAATAACAATAATTTTTTCGCTTCTTAAAATTACATCTTAAGTCATATTTTTTAATAAAACATATTAATGGTTATAAAGAGTTAAATATATTTAAAACATATTACTGATTATAAAGAATCATAGACAATTTGAATACGTTGCCTAAATTTGGATGATGAAAGTATAAACGTAAATATATCATGCAACCTATTCCTATATCTAAGGAAATATATTATAAAAATAATATATTAATATTAATAGTATATTTTTTTCTAAATAGGTTATTAATAGTATATATATATATATATATATATATATATTTCTTAAATAATAATATAATATTAAATTGATATCTATTCGGATATCTCATAATATAACTTTTTCATAAACAATTTTTTAATTTTAATAGGCTAAAAAATAGATGGCTCCAATGAATGACATGTGTCCAATTAATGGTTTCTTTTATTATATAGTATAGATTTGAGGTATGTATATGTAGTTTACGAACTATATATATATTTCATGGACCGCATCTAGTTTTTTTTTTTTTTTTTTTCTGGGAAAGGATAAGGAGAAAAAAAAATACAAGTGATTTTTGTAAAGTTTTCTATTGTTTTAAGTTTTCAGTTTGCTTATTTTCTGTTGTTTTAAGTTTCGTTTGCTTATTACACCATGCATACATACATAATTGAAGGGTGAAATTATTGTAAAAAAAAAAAAACCAAAAGTGTGAGAAAGGTAAGAAAGAATCTCAACCATTAGATCTAAATTAATTGAAAAGGGTAAGATTGTAAATGCATTAACAAATTCAAATATGGTAATTCTTGATTTAAGGATTTGGAGAGAGAAAATCCTTGATTTAAGGAATATAACCGTCCATAACATCATTCATTTTAATTTTTTTTTTGCATCATTCACAGAATCAGAGCCATGTTCATGACATAGTGTTTTAAAAAAATCCATACTTCAATTCATGGTGTTTTTTACGAAAATAATGTAACACCATTCAGCAAACAAAAATATAACACCATTCAGTACACAAAATAACACCATTCGGTACAAGATATAACACCATTCAGTAAACAAAAAATAACACCATTCAGAAACAAAATAACACCATACAGAAACAAAATAACACCATTCAGAAACAAAATAACACCATTCAGAAAAAAAAAACCATCCAGTAAACAAAAAATAACGTCATTCAATAAACAATATAACACCATTCAGTCAATAATATAACACCATTCAGTACAAGAATATAACAACATTCAGTAAATAAATATAACACCATTCAGAAAAAGAAAATAACACCATTCAGAAACAAAATAACACCATTCAGAAAAGAAAATAACACCATTCAGAAAAGAAAATAAACACCATGACTGAAAGAAATATTTTTGTATCATCTTCTCCACTTCCGGCACCGTTCGATGTAGAGAGAGAGATCGCACGACCACCACCACTGCCATCCATCATCTCCGACATTCTCCGACCGTCGTTCATCACATTCACCGTCAACCTCCATCTTCAGTTGTCGTCATAATCAACACCGGAGACAGACCAGACATACAAATATAACAGATAATTATCGCCGGACAGACCACCGCCGCTGCCGCTTGATTGACCGGAGACAGACCAGACATACAAATAAAACATATAATCTTCCGATTGATTGAACATGGAAGAAGAAAAGAGAGAGAGAAATTGTGATCGTGTGTATGAGAGAGAGAACGAAATTGCAGGGATTTGATTTACAAATGAAGATAAAAAGACACAATTGCCCCTATAAATTTCAATTCAGTCCAAATTAACAAAAATATTTGCAATTTGGTCCCTATTGATCTCAACCATTAGATCAAAAGATCTAATGGTTGAGATTCTTTCTTACCTTTCTCACACTTTGGGTCTTTTTTACAGGATCCTTTACCATTACATACATACAACAAATTATTTCAGAGCACACACCATGACATCAATTTTAGCTCATGCAGCATATTCTATAACAACTTAAAACACAAAGTTGGTGGGTGGACTTTGTGTTTTAAGTCCTCAACATTTACAAAAAAAATACACATTTAGTCCTTTTGTGTATTAAGTCCTCAATATTTACAAAAAATACACATTTAGCCTTTGAACATTTATGTTCTTTCAATTTTCATATATTATAATTCTAACTCCAATACTTTACTTTCTAACCTCTTATACTTTTAATTTTTTCACTTCACACTTTCAAACTAAGTAAGTTACACATTCACTTCTAACTTTTGGTAATTGACAACTTTGATCCGCCAACTTTTTCTACTTAATAACTTGACGTCTCATTTTGTTTGAATTGCTTTTACGACTTTAGACCATAGCGTCATACATTATTATACTATTTTTTTATCTATGTATAACCATGTTAATTTCTAAATTACTTTTACGACTTTACACGATTGTCTAAAATATTGTTACAACTTTACACCGCAATAATCGAGCCATACTATATATATATATATATATATATATATATATATATATCTAATGGTGTTAATGTCATGAACGTACCGTGTGTAACAAAGTAAAAACGTGTAATGTCACGTGCAGGCATCAAACGTTATTGTCATCAGTGTACGTTTTAACCACAAATGCTTATATAGGTTATACACTGAGTTTGATCGGATACATCAAACAGGTGTTTTATATGGTCAACGCATCGCATAATGTGTCGTCCGCTATAAACAACTAAGGTGTCGTCGGCGTAATGTGTTGTGTATCGCAGTTTTACCGTACCTGTCATTTTAAATTCACGTTTTGACGTAAACTTTTTTCTCAAGTGAGTCAGGTAAAAAAATAATACGTTTTATACTTATTTTATGTACGTTTGTGTAACGCCCCAAAATTTATAAATTATGTTAATAATAATATGTGTGTAGAATTAATTAACAATAGAAAGATAAGCAAAAATTCTTGATTTTAACTAATACACATATATATAAGTAAGACTTAATTAAAAGAGAAGAGTTAGCCTTAAATGACAAAAGGGTGAAGTTCTAGGGGGCAAGAATGATAAAAGTTAAAACATGAATGGTTAAAACAAGAACAAAACACAACACACACACTGGTAGATGTGTGTGTATCGCGAACCAGGAAGGAGAACAGGGGGAAACCCCTTATCATCACAAATTCACCAAATTGAAGCCCTAAATGTGATCCTAAGTTCGTGCATGTCTTAATATTGGATCATCTACGCATTATTAAACACAAGGTAAGTAGAATTTTGGTATTTGATGATCTTGAATGTGATGGGTTTTTATGAATCCTTGAACATTTGAGAAATTAGCATGAATAAGGAGTAGGAACACCATTTGGAACATGATTGATGCTGAATTTTACTAAAATGTTAGTAACTATGAAAACCCACTTGGAAATGTAATGATGGGAAGAATTATAAAAGTTCTATGTTAATTGGTATGATGACTAAAAATGGTAGTGTTCATATCAATGGGTTGTTAGTTAGAAACAATTTACAAATGAAAGTTACATAGAAAATTATCGGAATTTGATGTTCTTGATGAAGTTGATATGAAATGGTTAGGTTATGCTCATAATACTTGTACTCTATGCTTGATAGGTAGTACGCACGCCAAGTGTTTGTTAAAATGCTTGAAAGAGATAAATCTCATATTAAGCAATATTACATTGATTAGGACTTGGACAACCTTGAACGTTAATGCATATCTTAAGAACGAATTTCAAATATGACATGAGATTAAAGTATGTGAATTTGGAATGTAGGAATAAAAGAAGAAAGCTCAAATCAATCCGGGTCGCAAACGAAGGACGGCAAAGGTAAGTTTTTGCTTACACAATACTAATGGCATGTATTATTATAGCACTTTATTGATCAATGGTTGAAGTTGTTCACTTGTAAGAAAGTCATTGTAAGTCGATTACATAATATAGATATGGGTCGAATAAGTTAGAAGGGTAATGTACCAAGTTAAGGACAAATTCATGTATAAATGAAGATTAGAAAGGTTTACTTGAGGTTCACATATGTAATTGAAGTTGTATGAATTTTTGTAATAAAGACGTCTAACGGTTTGGTTGAATGTAGGTAAAGCAACTTGTTGACGGCGCTACTTGGGTTGAACACACTTGTGAGGCACGCTTCCGCGAAGATATTAGTTTGGGTTAAAACTTTTGTTAAATGTGCTTTTTGACTAAAACGGGTCTTTTTGTAAGTAACGTAACTTGGTCGTTGTAAGTTGTCGAATTTGTAGTTGAAGACTATGTAGTCGTTTACGAAATGTTGGCTTGTAGCTATTTTGTAACTCCTCGTTAGTTATGTCATGGTTAAAAATAGAATTTTTACTTGTTAATTATTTGACCCGTTTGGTATTTTGTTAAGTGAAGCTTGTTCTTTCTTTCGTAAAGTTTTAGACCTTACAAGTTGGTATCAGAGCCTAGGTTTGAGAGATTCGAGTAGGCTATGGTGCTCGAACTCAAACCGAAAGCTCTTGTGAAAGTGTGTTCGTTCCAAAGCGCCACGCAAGTAAGTAATTTAAGGATTTTATGTTTGTAGATAGGAATGGGAATGGGTTATGGTTTAGTTGCTAGTATAACATGGTTGGGGACGTTAAGGTGCGCTATGGAAGGTTTCGGGGCTGCCCAAGACCATTTCGGGTTGGAAAAAGGGCCTGGGAATGAAAATTTTGGTTAAGCAGCGCCTGCACATCAGAGAGGCCGTCGGCGACGGACCCCTATACCGTCGGTGACGGTACCCTTTCACCCGACGGCTTAACTTCCTGCCTACGGTCAAATGGCAGCGACGCAACAAACTAGGGACCGTCGGCGACGCACACATGTGTCGTCGGCGACGGCCCTCCCTTGTTTGATTTTTCTGAATTGCTTGTTTGTTATACAGAAACTCCATAGTTCAGTTCTAGCCTTCTTAAATGTTTGAAACACTTCAACGTGACAACAAAACTATGAAATTTAGCCTGACTAACATATCCAAGGGTGAATGTGTGAAAGAATAAGAAGTTGTGTGTACAAACGAATGAAGTAAGTAATGTAATGAGAATGTTGTAAAGAGAGGTCGAATGGGTCTATAACTTAAGAGAATGAATTATTAAGAATGAATAATGCATAGAATGATAAGGAGAACGAATGTAATAATGTTTGACACGAATGTTTATTTGTAGATGGCAAGTGGAGGAAACACGGATACTACCGAACGTATAACTCGAAACGAGTTAAACAAGATGATTTCGGATGAAGTAACGAAGGCATTTGATGCAAACGTTTCAAAGTTAGCACAAGAAGTGGAGGGTCAGGTACTAAGTATAGTGGAAAATATGGTTACGAGCAAAGTGGATGAATTGAAGGAAATGATAACAGGGATTCAAAGCAAGAAGGAGGCAAGACGGTGCACCTACAAGGATTTCATGGCATGTAAGCCTGCCACTTATAATGGGGAAATTGATCCCATCGAATGCCAAAGATGGATAGCTAATATGGAGGGGGTGTTCATTCGAAGTCATTGTGACAAGGAAGATCAAGTCATGTTTGCCACAGGGCAACTTACACGAAGGGCTAAAGATTGGTGGGATTCGTATAGTAAGGAGATCGGAGAAAATAGAGTTCAAACTTTGACTTGGCAAGAATTCAAACAACCTTTTGTCAAGTACCATTGTCCACAATCAGTTGTGGATCGAATCCAGGAAAACTTTCTCCGACTCCGACAAAAGGATGAATCAGTCAATGAGATCACGAACACTTTCCTTGATCAACTGAAGTTTTGTGAAGAAATAGTCGGAACGGAGAGGAAGAAGATTATCCGTTATCATGGCATGCTTAAGGCTGAAATCCGAGAGTTCATAACTCCTTCTAAATGTGGAACTTTGGACGAGATTATTGATCTGGAAAGGGATAGGGAGATCGAGATAAGGAGGCAAGATGAACGTGGGGAGAAAAGGCAAGTTGAGAAGGGATCAACACAAGGCTCTTCTAAGAAACCCAAAATGCATGATCAAGGAAAGAAAGAAGTTTCCAAAGGCGGGTTTCCACGATGTAAGACATGCGGAAAACCCCATTCCGGTGAATGTTTATTGGGAAGGAAGGGGTGTTACAATTGCGGACAAGAAGGGCATCCGTACTATAATTGTCCGAATCCCAAAAGGGTGTGCTACAATTGTAACGAATCGGGCCATGTGAAGGCTGAATGCCCAAAGCTAAAACAAGGGGTGAAGAAGGAAGGGAAGAAAGAAGAACCCACGAAAGCCAAGGGAAGAATGTTCCAAATCTCCACGGAAGAAGCAAGAGCTCACCCGAATGTGGTCTCAGGTATCTATATGATAAACTCTATACCCACTTATATATTATTCGATACCGGAGCAAGTAGATCATTCATTTCTAGTGAGCTTGTGCGTTCCCCTTTATTCACGATAGAAAGAATGTGTACACCACTCGAGGTAGAAATTGCCGATTGTAAGAGTTACCTTTTGCATGAAATATGTAGAGGGTGTAGAATTACTATAGATGATGAAGATTTTGATATTGATTTGATTCCCATGGTTTTGGGAGAATTTAAAGTAGTGTTAGGTATGGATTGGTTATCCCGTTATCACGCGGAAATTTTATGCGAAAACAAAATTATTCATGTGACGTCTCCTAAAGGGAAACGGGTAACCATTCATGGGGAAAGGGAAGTAGGGGCAAAATTTTGTACTATCTTAGAAGCAGTTAAGTACGTGAGGAATGGAAGTAAAGCATTTTTAGCCTATGTTGTCGATACTAAATTAGGAGCTTTAGGAATTGAAGATACTAAGATAGTGAACGAATACCCGGATGTATTCCGGACGAATTACCGGGACTTCCACCCGAACGGGAGGTCGAGTTTCGTATTGAATTAGAACCAAATGCCAAGCCGGTAGCCAAAGCCCCTTACCGGTTGGCACCCGCGGAAGTACGGGAATTAATGGTCCAATTACAAGAACTTCTTGACAAGGGTTTCATACGCCCTAGCGTATCCCCGTGGGGAGCGCCTGTTTTGTTTGTTAAAAAGAAAGATGGGTCGATGAGAATGTGCATCGACTACCGTGAACTTAACAAACTCACGGTAAAGAACCGATACCCACTTCCGAGAATAGATGATCTCTTTGATCAACTACAAGGGGCAAGTTGGTTTTCAAAAATCGACTTGCGATCGGGCTACCATCAAGTTCGAGTAAGGGAAGAGGATGTACCTAAGACTGCGTTCAGAACTCGCTACGGACATTACGAATTCCTGGTAATGTCATTTGGGTTAACTAACGCTCCGGCCGCTTTTATGGATCTAATGAATAGGGTATGCCGAAACATGTTAGATCAGTTCGTCATAGTGTTTATTGATGACATTTTAGTATACTCTCGTAGCAAGCCTGAACATGCAAGTCATTTACGTCAGGTACTTGAGACGCTTCGAAGGGAAAGATTATATGCTAAGTTTTCTAAATGTGCGTTTTGGCTTAGGGAAGTACAGTTTTTAGGTCACGTAATTAACGAAAAGGGGATTTTGGTGGATCCTTCTAAGGTGGAGGCCGTGATGAAATGGGTACCCCCGAAGAATGTTAGTGAAATAAGAAGTTTCTTAGGTCTAGCCGGCTATTATCGGAGGTTCATTCAAGACTTCTCCAGAATAGCCCTTCCTTTAACTAGACTGACAAAGAAAGAAGAAAGGTTCTAATGGAATGATGAACAAGAGAAGGCTTTTCGAATGTTAAAGGAGAAATTTTCAAGTTCCCCTATCTTAACCCTGCCAGAGGGGACTGAAGATTTAGTGATATATGCAGATGCATCTCATCAGGGGTTAGGATGTGTCTTGATGCAACGAGGCAAGGTCATTGCCTACGCTTCAAGACAACTAAAACAACATGAAATTAACTATCCTACCCATGATTTGGAACTGGCAGCGGTTGTTTTTGCCTTAAAAATCTGGAGGCATTACCTCTATGGAGCAAAGTGTACAATTTATTCTGACCACAAAAGCCTTAAGTATTTCTTTGAGCAGAAGGATCTTAATATGAGGCAACGAAGATGGTTGGAATTGATTAAAGATTATGACTGTGACATTCTTTACCATCCAGGTAAAGCTAATGTTGTGGCGGACGCACTAAGCCGGAAAGAATACCCACCGCCTATTCAGGTAAAATCAATGAGAATGATAGTTACCCCAAATCTTCTTGGAACGATACGAGAGGCACAAGATAAGTCCTTAAATGTTGGAGATCCGAAAGGTGAAAGGACGAAAGGGTTTGAAAATAAATTAGAAGTAAACGCAAGTGGGTTACGAACGAGGTATGGGCGAGTTTGGGTACCGCGACACTGTGAAGCAAAGGCCTTATTATTAGAAGAAGCACATAAATCCCGTTACTCAGTTCATCCGGGGGCCACTAAAATGTATAGAGACTTGAAGGAAAGATATTGATGGCCGGGAATGAAGCGTGACATCGTTAAATATGTATCTAAATGTTTGACGTGTTCCCAAGTGAAGGCGGAACATCAAAAACCTTACGGGAAACTACAACCTTTAGAAATTCCGGTGTGGAAATGGGAGAATGTGACTATGGATCTTGTAACCAAACTTACAAAAACAAAGAAAGGGCATGATGCAACATGGGTCATTGTCGACCGCCTTACCAAAAGCGCCCATTTCCTACCCATTCGAGAGACTTACTCCTCGGAGAGATTAGCGGAAGTTTATGTAAATGAGATCGTCTCCCGCCATGGTGTACCGGTGTCTATTGTTTCAGACCGGGATACGCGATTCACCTCCCGCTACTGGCGGAAATTTCATGATGGAATGGGTACCCAATTGCATGTGAGTACTGCATACCACCCACAAACGGATGGTCAATCCGAGCGAACAATTCAAACTCTTATAGATATGTTGAGAGCGTGTGTGATGGACTTCGGGGGAAACTGGGATGAACACTTGCCGTTAGTGGAATTCTCGTATAATAACAGCTACCAAAGTAGTATAAAAATGGCCCCGTATGAAATGTTGTATGGGAGAAAGTGTAGGACCCCTGTCTGTTGGGGAGAAGTAGGGCAAAGGGAACTAGCACCGAATGATGTAGTAGCAATAACCAATGAAAAGATCGACGTTGTGCGGGCTCGACTGAAAGCGGCGCAAGACCGACAAAAGTCATATGCGGATAAAAGAAGACGCCCTATTGAGTTTCAAGTGGGAGACCGAGTGTTCCTGAAGGTGTCCCCGTGGAAAGGCATAATTCGGTTTCGTAAACGAGGAAAGTTGGGTCCTCGGTATATCGGACCGTTCGAGATTTTAGCGCGAGTTGGAAAGGTGGCCTACCGGTTAGAATTACCTTCTTCACTAGAAGGAATTCACAATACCTTTCATGTGTCACAATTGCGGAAATGTTTAACGGATGAAACGGCACATGTACCTCTTGAAGACATCGAAATAGACAAGAAGATGAATTACATAGAAAGACCGGTAGCCATAAGGGAGTCCAAGATAAAGACTCTTCGCAACAAAGAAGTTAAGCAAGTATTGGTTCAATGGCAACACCGAAAGGGGTCGGATCTCACTTGGGAATCGGAGGATGAGATGAGAAGGTTCTACCCGTCTTTGTTTGGTACGTAATTAGGTTTCGGGGACGAAACCTATTTTAAGGGGGGTAGACTTGTAACGCCCCAAAATTTATAAATTATGTTAATAATAATAATATGTGTGTAGAATTAATTAACAATAGAAAGATAAGCAAAAATTCTTGATTTTAACTAATACACATATATATAAGTAAGACTTAATTAAAAGAGAAGAGTTAGCCTTAAATGACAAAAGGGTGAAGTTCTAGGGGGCAAGAATGATAAAAGTTAAAACATGAATGGTTAAAACAAGAACAAAACACAACACACACACTGGTAGATGTGTGTGTGTCGCGAACCAGGAAGGAGAACAGGGGGAAACCCCTTATCATCACAAATTCACCAAATTGAAGCCCTAAATGTGATCCTAAGTTCGTGCATGTCTTAATATTGGATCATCTACGCATTATTAAACACAAGGTAAGTAGAATTTTGGTATTTGATGATCTTGAATGTGATGGGTTTTTATGAATCCTTGAACATTTGAGAAATTAGCATGAATAAGGAGTAGGAACACCATTTGGAACATGATTGATGCTGAATTTTACTAAAATGTTAGTAACTATGAAAACCTACTTGGAAATGTAATGATGGGAAGAATTATAAAAGTTCTATGTTAATTGGTATGATGACTAAAAATGGTAGTGTTCATATCAATGGGTTGTTAGTTAGAAACAATTTACAAATGAAAGTTACATAGAAAATTATCGGAATTTGATGTTCTTGATGAAGTTGATATGAAATGGTTAGGTTATGCTCATAATACTTGTACTCTATGCTTGATAGGTAGTACGCACGCCAAGTGTTTGTTA
Organism: Helianthus annuus; assembly: GCF_002127325.2. Taxonomy (NCBI): domain Eukaryota; kingdom Viridiplantae; phylum Streptophyta; class Magnoliopsida; order Asterales; family Asteraceae; genus Helianthus; species Helianthus annuus. The sequence continues at coordinate 180,472,968 of NC_035441.2, forward strand.
AAATGCTTGAAAGAGATAAATCTCATATTAAGCAATATTACATTGATTAGGACTTGGACAACCTTGAATGTTAATGCATATCTTAAGAACGAATTTCAAATATGACATGAGATTAAAGTATGTGAATTTGGAATGTAGGAATAAAAGAAGAAAGCTCAAATCAATCCGGGTCGCAAACGAAGGACGGCAAAGGTAAGTTTTTGCTTACACAATACTAATGGCATGTATTATTATAGCACTTTATTGATCAATGGTTGAAGTTGTTCACTTGTAAGAAAGTCATTGTAAGTCGATTACATAATATAGATATGGGTCGAATAAGTTAGAAGGGTAATGTACCAAGTTAAGGACAAATTCATGTATAAATGAAGATTAGAAAGGTTTACTTGAGGTTCACATATGTAATTGAAGTTGTATGAATTTTTGTAATAAAGACGTCTAACGGTTTGGTTGAATGTAGGTAAAGCAACTTGTTGACGGCGCTACTTGGGTTGAACACACTTGTGAGGCACGCTTCCGCGAAGATATTAGTTTGGGTTAAAACTTTTGTTAAATGTGCTTTTTGACTAAAACGGGTCTTTTTGTAAGTAACGTAACTTGGTCGTTGTAAGTTGTCGAATTTGTAGTTGAAGACTGTGTAGTCGTTTACGAAATGTTGGCTTGTAGCTATTTTGTAACTCCTCGTTAGTTATGTCATGGTTAAAAATAGAATTTTTACTTGTTAATTATTTGACTCGTTTGGTATTTTGTTAAGTGAAGCTTGTTCTTTCTTTCGTAAAGTTTTAGACCTTACAGTTTGTAAATTGTATTCGAAAGCGAGTTGGGTCAAATATAATACGTTTTCATTCGATGGCGACATAATTTTTTTCAGTAAAAAGTATGGTTAAATATAAAGTATAAATACGAGTGATTTTAACTTTTAACGCCGCCGCAACGCGCGGCGGGTCAAAATCCTAGTTAATTTGAAAATTATGTCATACGGGAAACAGTGAAACACCACGTAGGTTATTTTTCACTCACGTTTATTAAGAGATGTATGCTTGGCTGAAGTTATTGAATACAACACCAGTTATATAAATTGTATTTACGTACAGGTATAAATTAACGTTTTAACGTAAATAATATAAATTCATGTACGTGTCAATATAAATCACGTTTGAAATAAATTTTCTCGAAAACAAGTCGGTCATATATAATACGTTTTTATGCTTATTTTTATGTTATTTTTTAGTTGGTCTATGCTTTGATATTTTCATGTATGTGTCGGTATAAATTCACGTTTGGACATAAAAAAAATTTCAAAAACGAATCAGGTCAAATATACAGTAAAACCTCTATAAATTAAAATTCGATAAATTAATAACCTCGATAAAATTAATAATTTGTCTAGTCCCAACTTGGGACCCGTACAAAATTGGACCCCAATCGATATAATAGTAAGATAATAATTTTTTTTTTGAAATCCTAGTGTATATAAATTGGTCCCAAGGAAACTATAAATTATAATTACTAAAAAATTCCAAATTCTAAGATTGTCCATTAAAAAATAAATCTATTTGTTTTTTGTTGAACTTCAAATCTATCTTAAGTTCATCTTAATCTCCTCATTGTACATAAGAGTTGGGGCATTGTCTTCTCGTATTACAACAAAAAATTGTAAAGAGTTGTTGCCGCTTGCAATGCACTTAAGAAATGTACATTGAAACTTGTTTTTGTAATTTATTTTTTGGAACCATGAATTAACTTTTTGTATTAAAAAACAATGAACTTGACAAATTCAGCTACTTTGTGATTGTATATTGGACTTAGAAATTTAAAGGTCATACGTAAAACCACGCTAAATTAATAACTTATTAATTTATCGATATAATAATATCTCTCAAAATTAATAAAATATCCCGGTCCCAACATTATAAATTTATAGAGGTTTTACTGTAATATGTTTTCATTCTTATTTTTGCGTATGTTTTCGGTTGACTACGCTTTGACGTATATTGTGTTCGGAAATAAGTTGGGCCAAATATAATACGTATTCATTCGACTTGTACATTCGAGTTATTGTACGTTTTAACGCTGCTAAGTCTTAATGCAAACTACAAAGGTAAGAGCAGTGTAGTAGTTAGGTGGAACCTTCACTAAACGAACCAACTCGGGTTCGATTCTATTTCTTTTGTCATATGATATGTCGTGAGCTATAAACAACTAAGGTGTGCGCCACAACCCACGACTTATTATAACAATGTAGTTGATATGCTTCAAGATAAATCCCGATAAAAATCCTACAAGTGTCATGCATAGAGATTTTATTTGTGATCCACAAGATAAGCTCTTGTTATTTTAACTAAAAAAGTGAACAAAATAAAATGTGGACATTTTTGGGTTGGTGGATATGAGGATTTTAAAAATGAATGGTGGGTGTAAATTTATTTAGGCTTTTATTATCCTTACATCTCTAAATCTTATTTTAATATTCTTTTTTACTCTATCTCTCTCTATATATATCTATGTATGTATAGAAAGAGACAGAGAGCAAGGATGTGTGAATATTAACTCACTAGATCAAGAAGTCTTTAGAAACTATGCATAATTAGAGGTACGAGCACATATATATTATGGGATGTGGACATTATAAGTACTATTTTATTTTCTTTAAACTCAATTTGGTTTGGGTCAAAATGGTTAAAACCAATTCGGATTTGGAACTTGTTTTGAAGTGGAAAAGGATCAGTCCGCAGCGGTTCGTTTTCATTGGAGTAGTTTAGAACTGATATAACACCCACGGTTTGATTTAAAACCGGGACCGGTTTCATAATTGGTTTGGGTCGGATAGACATCGGTTTCCATATGCAAGCAGGTTTTTTGTTCACCTCTGTGCATTATGATATTCAACGTGAGCCGGATTGAAACCGGTTTGCATCCTTCGACCCGTGCACTCTCCCACGTTACAACCCAAGTGGCCAAGCCCAACCCTATCTACAACCCAAAATTACGCTGCCTCTTACCCGGCTCGCGTCAGCGGCCCCAACAGTGCTTGATTACTTTCTACTTTCTAGTTTCTATTCCTTTTGTAGCCCACTAGGTTTTACAGGCCCAACAACCACTTTAAATTTGTGCCCATCACGTTTAACAAGTAGCAGCCCAACATGATACAACATTAATCTTTACTGTTTGTACCATAAGCGATAGATCATAAAACTGAGATTACATCTAACGATCACAAAGCCGACAATAATAATGCATTTGAATATGGAATTGATATTGCCATATAATATATCTGGACAATAACCATATAATATATTTATATGATTTGCTTTCTATATTAGAGAGACATAAAGAAATTGTGGTAGGCAATAACATAGACCGTCTTATATACATTACAATTATAACAATATATATGAGTTTTATCTCATTTATGCAATTCGCTACATATTTTTGATTATGTTTTGAACATCTGTTCGTAACATATATTTATTTGTACAAATTATTGTTGTATGATTATATTTATTGACAATAATAAAAGTATAAAAACATATAAATTAAAGAGTTTTCTACAACAAATCCTCCTCGTTTTACAAGATAATTGAAGACATTAGGGTGCACTTCGTTTTTATGGCAAAAAAAATGGTGAGATTAACATTGTTAGAATGGTGAATGTGGTGTAGTTATATGATATACGTTAAATTATACATGTTTTTATACCCCAAAACACTTCCGTTTTAAGCGTTTTTGACTGAAACCACGACGTTTAGGTGCCAAATTTGGTACTTTTATATTTTCAGGTCTTAAACAGAGCATGAAAGAAAAGTCTGATGAAAACGGACAAATTCTGATGCATTTATGATGAAACGGACAAAATTCTGATGATGCCAGGTGTGGCACGACCGTGCCATCCGGTGGCACTACCGTGCCGATTGATTCGATCTCGGAAGCACTGCCAGTGCAAACGCCAGTGCCGATCTGTTCTCGGGATGCACTACCGTGCCACCCGACGCATGACCGTGCCAAAGCTTGACCAAGGTTTCTGACCAACATTCTGATGATGTCGCACTACCGTTCGACCAGCGGCACGACCGTGCCGATTTAAAGACCCAGGCAACTTGTCCACTAGTCCACTTGGCTGACATGGAATGGGGCAAACTGACGTCACCTGACAACACCTGTCGCACGACCGTGCGACCAGTGGCACGACCGTGCTGATCAGAAAATCTCCTATAAATACAGCCATTCGCTACTGGTTCAAATGTTGGGTTTTTTTCCATGTTTCTGGGCGATTTCTGGGTTCAGAAGCAGTCCTGATCAGACCACTTTGAAACTTAAAGACCAAGTGGAAGCATAACCGATCCAACCCATCAATTCCTTGCTTGTTTATGGATCGATTCCTTGTTCTTGAACATGTATTCTGGTCATTTTTCAAGTTATGAGCTGATGTTAGTTTGTGTTTAATGTAGTGTTATGTAATAGTAGTTATAAACTTGTTTCTTGAATAATCTTTATGTTGTAATCTTGTTTGTATGAAACTTTAGTACTTTTTCATGTTTGAATCTTCATGATTATATAAAGAACGTTTCATTGATGTTGAGTTCCTGATAATGTTTGATTATCTTGGATAATGAATCTGTGGTTAGTGGGATGGTAATTATTTCTTGATTAATCACTTGTTTGTAAACTTGTTTACACCATGAGACTCGAGAGGGGTATTGCTTTTATCTAAGATATATCTTATTTTGATTAGGAATGCTTTCTTGCACGTAAGGGTTCTAATTCATTATATGGTGTTGATTACATGTTCTTGCATGCGGTTTATGATCCTTGTTTAGTAGTTTTGGTCTAAAATTGCTGACATGGTAGATTTATGTTCAAGACTTATAAAGGTGAAATATGTTGTTATATGATCTACTTAAATGCTTATCCTCGTGGCTGTACTGTGACCATCGGTATTGCTTTCTTTGATAAGTGAGGTTAGAAAACTCCTAGCGGATGACTAATCTATCTTTAACGGTTCACATGAATGAATATCAATAGCTCGCTAAAGAATGAGTTTAGGTGGTTAACGTGTGTTTATCGCGTTAACTTTCTGAAGAATCATCATGTTAGAAAACTCCTAGCGGATGACTAACTGTCTCGAAATTGGAAAATTGATTAAGTGATTTTGTGACATATCTGATAGATAACATGTTTAGGTTGTTTGTGAAACAAGATAATAGTATACTTATGTTTTAGATATAATTTAGATAACTTAGTTAAACATTCATTCACATATCCTTTTATCTGGTAATCTAATGACAAAGATTTAGTACTTAATAACGCCCGTGTTCCATGGATCGATATCTGGCTCTTACCAATACTTTACTGCATATATGACGGGATACACTTGTTCTTTGTTGTGTGTGTTTTAATGTTAAGATATAAACCATTGTTATAAATATTAAAACAAAGTTCGTGTGGAAATTCACTATATAAATATGCATACATAGACACGTACGTCATTATAATTTTGCCAACTTATTGGGTTATCATGTATGATTGTATCTTTGTCTTCTAACATTTGGTTAGAAGTATGTTATTATTAAGAGTTCGTTACACAGATAATTCTTTAGTTTACCCAAAATGAAAGGCACGGAACCTGAACTTGCAACTTGAAAACCTTAGTACCTAAATGTGTTATTTTTAAGGACTATCTATATGATTAACTCTATGTATTTAACGGAGACCGCGATTTATCTAAAGACGCCGCTAATAGTCCTTGGTGGCTCAAAATGGCAACGGTCTTCACGAAATTTGCCAAAAATTAATCGGAAGCATAGCCGGAGAGAGAGTCGTGGAACGAACGGAGAAACGGAGAAGCCGCAGCTACAGCCGCGCCGGTTGCCACCGCGTCTTCGCCACCGCCACCGTACAGACATTTACAATTTTTCTCTCGCCCCCCCCCCCCCTCTCTCTACGCATGAATCAGAAGCAGTCGGTTTGATAAAATGACTTACGTTCTCTCTTTATTATTTCTATGAAGATTGAGATATTTTATATTAAAAGAAAAATTTATAGGCGTATATATATAAAAACAGAAATATTTAAAGATGAAAGGAGTTATAAAAAGAAAAGAAATATTAGGTCATTTATTTATAACCTTTATAATAAATTTTATAATTGTCACATCAATGTAAATTTTTTATACATGTTTTGAAGATTGTATATGTTAATAAATTACATTAAATTTTATTCCATTTGTATAATACACAGATTTATACATCTGGGCAATGCATATTCTTTTTTAGACATAGTTTATTATTATTATTATTATTATTATTATTATTATTATTATTATTAATTATATAATATAATAGTTGTTGTGTAACAACTAGCTTATTAACATTATAGAGATAAGAAATAGAGATTGGGGTAAATGGATATCTTATTGATGTCTAAAAGGGATTACATATGCCTCTATTTATAGGCTTACAAGATGAGAGTTAAGTATATGAAGAGATGAGAGTTAAGTATATGGAGAGTCATAACACAAGTGGATAGTCACACAATAAATATACAATAATTCATAACACTCCCCCTTGACTATCCACGTGACAAAATAATATATTATTCTTATAATACGCTTGGTGATGCTGCCTCGTTAAAAACCTCGCTAGGAAAACCCAGTGGGATAAAACCATAGCTAAGGAAAAAAGAGTGCAGCACATATTTTCTCCCCCTGATACTTTTGGATCAGGTGTGTTGCCTCATTAAAAACCTTACTAAGAAAACCCAATGGGACAAAACTTAGTCAAGGGAAAAAGAGTGCAACTTGAGTAAGTCTCCCCCTCATTTTAACATGTATCCTTTAAGTGATGTGTGTCCATCTTCCTTGAAAGTTGAATAAAGCTTTTGTAGCGAATGATTTGTCGCTTGATCCCTTAATGTGCAATCCTTTATGTTGAGCAATGTTGTATAATCTTCTAACGAGACTTTAGGTGCCTCCTTCCAAAAAAATATCATATGTCCACGACTGTGTTTTGTTACATTCCTATAACTACAAGACTAACCAAACTAGTTTTGATGGGTTAGTAAAATATAACCAAATATCGTTTATACCTGACATATTTATTTGAACTCATTCCAATGTCTCTTCGCTTGACAAAGGTAATATCATGACAATAAGCTCAAGTGAAAGATATTATAACCATACATAGCTAGCAAAACATTTTAATGCACTTATGCATTTAACGATGGTACTTCTAGAATGAGAATCTCTACTTTGGTAGGAGATGATAATAGACATTTCTTATAATAAATGATTTAACAACCTTTAACATACTTTAAGGTTCAACTATGTCCATACTAAAATATCTAAACATCATCTTCTAGATGTACTTGATGGATTAGTAAAATATAATTACATATATACTCGAACTGCAGTTCGAGTAATAATTAGACCGTGCCAAGGTCATACAAAAATTAAAAGCTCGACAATTTCTCTCAATGATGCCTAGACATAATTACTGTGAATTGCGATTATAGTGAACTTTTAAAAGTAGAATATTCATAGAACATGGCTAATTTAATCAAACTTATATCCTTCTTTATGCGAATATCTCGAGTTGTACAACACTCGACCCAACTATTTTAGAACATGCGTATTTTGTCGACTTCATATAGTACGTTCTTGAAGTTTTATATCAATGCTTCTGGCATTATCAATCCATGAGCGAATTCTGCCCATCTTATCCAAATATACATGTGCATTCACTCTTCATGAGTTTTGCTACATAAACTTACCCATATAACACATAGATATCTATATCATATGCAAAATGTCATAAACACTTGCTTTTATCTTCAAAATTCATATTGTACCATGCGTGTACATTATTTATTGAGATATCACAATCACTAGGTACAAGTTTCTATGTATGTTTATTGGTGCACAAGAATTACATCATTAAGATGTTTTGATTTACCTTAGGGAACTCAATTGCTTTAGAAAACTCATCAGGAGTTCAATCGTAAACAAAAACGAATCTATATACATTGATCATATTGTTCTCGAGAACTTAACTTACATGATTTTGATCACTCAAATCCTTTAGGGACCTTCATGTACACTTTTAGTATCAAGTGATACATAACATTCATAGACACACATCAATTCTCTCTCTATATTACCAGACTAATGAAATAATGGAAAGTCAATGCATCCACCACTGGAGAATACGTTTCCTCATAATCAATCATAGGTCTCTGTGAAAATTCATGTGCCACCAATTTTGACTTATTTCACTTAATTTGATTTTTCACATGATTTGCGTAAAAGACACATTTGTATCCAACATATTTTACAACTTCAGTTGTATGGACTGTTGATCTAGAAACTTTTCATTTCATTAGATAACTAGACTCTGCCTTATTTGTGTGTTTCTTTTTTGGCCAATCATTTCTTAATATTCATTCATAGGTAGATCTTAAATCTTGATCCTCATCATTTAATTATTTTAAGCGCTACATTATATATAAAAGTATAACGACGTTGATTTTTATTTTTGATTCCATACATATCTTAGACATGATACAACTTATCGATATCTCTTTATTTTCAGGTACCTGAGGTTCTTCTTGAACCATCCTGTCTATTGTCTCTTCAGGATATCTTATTACTATAACCTCGACTTGACCATCTTAATTACTTGCTCCAATTTTCGAGGAATTTTATTATTGGAATCAACTAGTCTACCACGCTTTAGGCGTGCAATAGACTCATTAAAAAATATGTGGTTGTCCTCTTGGGACACAAATATAACTGGAGCATAAGCAGTTGATTATGTGACTTACTTTTTTTTGAAAGGAATTATGTGACTTACTTAGTCACTCTATTTAGGTCAGTGAACTTGTCTGGTAATTTGATCTTTAATATTGGTAAATGAATTATACTTTAAACTTCTAGTTCATAGTTTATAGTCTGAGGATCAAGATGACATGATAATTCATTTCACTTTTCACTTTTCACTTTTCAACTGCCTGTTATCTCCCCCTAATGTTGGGAACATTCATTCATTAAAGTGAAAACCAATGAGCCATAAACGAATTTCTCACTAATGGCTTTAAATATTTAATCATAGACGATTATTTATACCCAACATATTCTCAAGCTTTGTAGAAGTCTCATATTTATGCGGTGTGGTGGATGAGTTTCAATATTTGTCGCAGAACCAAAATCTTTGATGAGACATCTTTGGTTCCTGACCAAAAACCAACTGTATGGGGAGAACTATAACTTATTGGCTTGATGTGAATTGATGGTACTATATATAAAATTACATGTACCTAAATGAACTTTTGCTCATCTCATGATTACTAGCTTTGTAACCAATAGTAGACGTTTAGTGATCACAATAACACTTATTCCAATGATCGTTAATAATTTGGGAATCAAATTCACTATTAACAAATAAATATACTAATCTGGATTAATATGCTTGCTATCACATTAGCTAAGTCACAATCACACAAGCTTCCGGTTGTGGATTTGATAACCATTTAGACGATGCATCGATTTAAAACACTAAATGGTATCATGTTGGGATGTGCATATCCTTTAATCGCTTCCAGAATATTTAGGTATACACACTCTCGTTTATTTTGTAAATATATAATTTCCCTTGAGAGCAAACATTACATGCTAATTATTATCTTGAAGAATCTTCTAGTTCTTCATTATGTTTCACATCGTCATTGATGTAAGGTCTAAAACATTACGAAAGAAAGAACAAGCTTCACTTAACAAAATACCAAACGGGTCAAATAATTAACAAGTAAAAATTCTATTTTTAACCATGACATAACTAACGAGGAGTTACAAAATAGCTACAAGCCAACATTTCGTAAACGACTACATAGTCTTCAACTACAAATTCGACAACTTACAACGACCAAGTTACGTTACTTACAAAAAGACCCGTTTTAGTCAAAAAGCACATTTAACAAAAGTTTTAACCCAAACTAATATCTTCGCGGAAGCGTGCCTCACAAGTGTGTTCAACCCAAGTAGCGCCGTCAACAAGTTGCTTTACCTACATTCAACCAAACCGTTAGACTTCTTTATTACAAAAATTCATACAACTTCAATTACATATGTGAACCTCAAGTAAACCTTTCTAATCTTCATTTATACATGAATTTGTCCTTAACTTGGTACATTACCCTTCTAACTTATTCGACCCATATCTATATTATGTAATCGACTTACAATGACTTTCTTACAAGTGAACAACTTCAACCATTGATCAATAAAGTGCTATAATAATACATGCCATTAGTATTGTGTAAGCAAAAACTTACCTTTGCCGTCCTTCGTTTGCGACCCGGATTGATTTGAGCTTTCTTCTTTTATTCCTACATTCCAAATTCACATACTTTAATCTCATGTCATATTTGAAATTCGTTCTTAAGATATGCATTAACATTCAAGGTTGTCCAAGTCCTAATCAATGTAATATTGCTTAATATGAGATTTATCTCTTTCAAGCATTTTAACAAACACTTGGCGTGCGTACTACCTATCAAGCATAGAGTACAAGTATTATGAGCATAACCTAACCATTTCATATCAACTTCATCAAGAACATCAAATTCCGATAATTTTCTATGTAACTTTCATTTGTAAATTGTTTCTAACTAACAACCCATTGATATGAACACTACCATTTTTAGTCATCATACCAATTAACATAGAACTTTTACAATTCTTCCCATCATTACATTTCCAAGTGGGTTTTCATAGTTACTAACATTTTAGTAAAATTCAGCATCAATCATGTTCCAAATGGTGTTCCTACTCCTTATTCATGCTAATTTCTCAAATGTTCAAGGATTCATAAAAACCCATCACATTCAAGATCATCAAATACCAAAATTCTACTTACCTTGTGTTTAATAATGCGTAGATGATCCAATATTAAGACATGCACGAACTTAGGATCACATTTAGGGCTTCAATTTGGTGAATTTATGATGATAAGGGGTTTCTCCCTTTTCTCCTTCCTGGTTCGCGACACACACACATCTACCAGTGTGTGTGTTGTGTTTTGTTCTTGTTTTAACCATTCATGTTTTAACTTTTATCATTCTTGCCCCCTAGAACTTCACCCTTTTGTCATTTAAGGCTAACTCTTCTCTTTTAATTAAGTCTTACTTATATATATGTGTATTAGTTAAAATCAAGAATTTTTGCTTATCTTTCTATTGTTAATTAATTCTACACACATATTATTATTAACATAATTTATAAATTTTGGGGCGTTACAAGTCTACCCCCCTTAAAATAGGTTTCGTCCCCGAAACCTAATTACGTACCAAACAAAGACGGGTAGAACCTTCTCATCTCATCCTCCGATTCCCAAGTGAGATCCGACCCCTTTCGGTGTTGCCATTGAACCAATACTTGCTTAACTTCTTTGTTGCGAAGAGTCTTTATCTTGGAATCCCTTATGGCTACCGGTCTTTCTATGTAATTCATCTTCTTGTCTATTTCGATGTCTTCAAGAGGTACATGAGCCGTTTCATCCGTTAAACATTTCCGCAATTGTGACACATGAAAGGTATTGTGAATTCCTTCTAGTGAAGAAGGTAATTCTAACCGGTAGGCCACCTTTCCAACTCGCGCTAAAATCTCGAACGGTCCGATATACCGAGGACCCAACTTTCCTCGTTTACGAAACCGAATTATGCCTTTCCACGGGGACACCTTCAGGAACACTCGGTCTCCCACTTGAAACTCAATAGGGCGTCTTCTTTTATCCGCATATGACTTTTGTCGGTCTTGCGCCGCTTTCAGTCGAGCCCGCACAACGTCGATCTTTTCATTGGTTATTGCTACTACATCATTCGGTGCTAGTTCCCTTTGCCCTACTTCTCCCCAACAGACAGGGGTCCTACACTTTCTCCCATACAACATTTCATACGGGGCCATTTTTATACTACTTTGGTAGCTGTTATTATACGAGAATTCCACTAACGGCAAGTGTTCATCCCAGTTTCCCCCGAAGTCCATCACACACGCTCTCAACATATCTATAAGAGTTTGAATTGTTCGCTCGGATTGACCATCCGTTTGTGGGTGGTATGCAGTACTCACATGCAATTGGGTACCCATTCCATCATGAAATTTCCGCCAGTAGCGGGAGGTGAATCGCGTATCCCGGTCTGAAACAATAGACACCGGTACACCATGGCGGGAGACGATCTCATTTACATAAACTTCCGCTAATCTCTCCGAGGAGTAAGTCTCTCGAATGGGTAGGAAATGGGCGCTTTTGGTAAGGCGGTCGACAATGACCCATATTGCGTCATGCCCTTTCTTTGTTTTTGGAAGTTTGGTTACAAGATCCATAGTCACATTCTCCCATTTCCACACTGGAATTTCTAAAGGTTGTAGTTTCCCGTAAGGTTTTTGATGTTCCGCCTTCACTTGGGAACACGTCAAACATTTAGATACATATTTAACGATGTCACGCTTCATTCCCGGCCACCAATATCTTTCCTTCAAGTCTCTATACATTTTAGTGGCCCCCGGATGAACTGAGTAACGGGATTTATGTGCTTCTTCTAATAATAAGGCCTTTGCTTCACAGTGTCGCGGTACCCAAACTCGCCCATACCTCGTTCGTAACCCACTTGCGTTTACTTCTAATTTATTTTCAAACCCTTTCGTCCTATCACCTTTCGGATCTCCAACATTTAAGGACTTATCTTGTGCCTCTCGTATCGTTCCAAGAAGATTTGGGGTAACTATCATTCTCATTGATTTTACCTGAATAGGCGGTGGGTATTCTTTCCGGCTTAGTGCGTCCGCCACAACATTAGCTTTACCTGGATGGTAAAGAATGTCACAGTCATAATCTTTAATCAATTCCAACCATCTTCGTTGCCTCATATTAAGATCCTTCTGCTCAAAGAAATACTTAAGGCTTTTGTGGTCAGAATAAATTGTACACTTTGCTCCATAGAGGTAATGCCTCCAGATTTTTAAGGCAAAAACAACCGCTGCCAGTTCCAAATCATGGGTAGGATAGTTAATTTCATGCTGTTTTAGTTGTCTTGAAGCGTAGGCAATGACCTTGCCTCGTTGCATCAAGACACATCCTAACCCCTGATGAGATGCATCTGCATATATCACTAAATCTTCAGTCCCCTCTGGCAGGGTTAAGATAGGGGAACTTGACAATTTCTCCTTTAACATTCGAAAAGCCTTCTCTTGTTCATCATTCCATTCGAACCTTTCTTCTTTCTTTGTCAGTCTAGTTAAAGGAAGGGCTATTCTGGAGAAGTCTTGAATGAACCTCCGATAATAGCCGGCTAGACCTAAGAAACTTCTTATTTCACTAACATTCTTCGGGGGTACCCATTTCATCACGGCCTCCACCTTAGAAGGATCCACCGAAATCCCCTTTTCGTTAATTACGTGACCTAAAAACTGTACTTCCCTAAGCCAAAACGCACATTTAGAAAACTTAGCATATAATCTTTCCCTTCGAAGCGTCTCAAGTACCTGACGTAAATGACTTGCATGTTCAGGCTCGCTACGAGAGTATACTAAAATGTCATCAATAAACACTATGACGAACTGATCTAACATGTTTCGGCATACCCTATTCATTAGATCCATAAAAGCGGCCGGAGCGTTAGTTAACCCAAATGACATTACCAGGAATTCGTAATGTCCGTAGCGAGTTCTGAACGCAGTCTTAGGTACATCCTCTTCCCTTACTCGAACTTGATGGTAGCCCGATCGCAAGTCGATTTTTGAAAACCAACTTGCCCCTTGTAGTTGATCAAAGAGATCATCTATTCTCGGAAGTGGGTATCGGTTCTTTACCGTGAGTTTGTTAAGTTCACGGTAGTCGATGCACATTCTCATCGACCCATCTTTCTTTTTAACAAACAAAACAGGCGCTCCGCACGGGGATACGCTAGGGCGTATGAAACCCTTGTCAAGAAGTTCTTGTAATTGGACCATTAATTCCCGTACTTCCGCGGGTGCCAACCGGTAAGGGGCTTTGGCTACCGGCTTGGCATTTGGTTCTAATTCAATACGAAACTCGACCTCCCGTTCGGGTGGAAGTCCCGGTAATTCGTCCGGGAATACATCCGGGTATTCGTTCACTATCTTAGTATCTTCAATTCCTAAAGCTCCTAATTTAGTATCGACAACATAGGCTAAAAATGCTTTACTTCCATTCCTCACGTACTTAACTGCTTCTAAGATAGTACAAAATTTTGCCCCTACTTCCCTTTCCCCATGAATGGTTACCCGTTTCCCTTTAGGAGACGTCACATGAATAATTTTGTTTCGCATAAAATTTCCGCGTGATAACGGGATAACCAATCCATACCTACCACTACTTTAAATTCTCCCAAAACCATGGGAATCAAATCAATATCAAAATCTTCATCATCTATAGTAATTCTACACCCTCTACATATTTCATGCAAAAGGTAACTCTTACAATCGGCAATTTCTACCTCGAGTGGTGTACACATTCTTTCTATCGTGAATAAAGGGGAACGCACAAGCTCACTAGAAATGAATGATCTACTAGCTCCGGTATCGAATAATATATAAGTGGGTATAGAGTTTATCATATAGATACCTGAGACCACATTCGGGTGAGCTCTTGCTTCTTCCGTGGAGATTTGGAACATTCTTCCCTTAGCTTTCGTGGGTTCTTCTTTCTTCCCTTCCTTCTTCACCCCTTGTTTTAGCTTTGGGCATTCAGCCTTCACATGGCCCGATTCGTTACAATTGTAGCACACCCTTTTGGGATTCGGACAATTATAGTACGGATGCCCTTCTTGTCCGCAATTGTAACACCCCTTCCTTCCCAATAAACATTCACCGGAATGGGGTTTTCCGCATGTCTTACATCGTGGAAACCCGCCTTTGGAAACTTCTTTCTTTCCTTGATCATGCATTTTGGGTTTCTTAGAAGAGCCTTGTGTTGATCCCTTCTCAACTTGCCTTTTCTCCCCACGTTCATCTTGCCTCCTTATCTCAATTTCCCTATCCCTTGCCAGATCAATAATCTCGTCCAAAGTTCCACATTTAGAAGGAGTTATGAACTCCCGGATTTCAGCCTTAAGCATGCCATGATAACGGATAATCTTCTTCCTCTCCGTTCCGACTATTTCTTCACAAAACTTCAGTTGATCAAGGAAAGTGTTCGTGATCTCATTGACTGATTCATCCTTTTGTCGGAGTCGGAGAAAGTCTTCCTGGATTCGATCCACAGCTGATTGTGGACAATGGTACTTGACAAAAGGTTGTTTGAATTCTTGCCAAGTCAAAGTTTGAACTCTATTTTCTCCGATCTCCTTACTATACGAATCCCACCAATCTTTAGCCCTTCGTGTAAGTTGCCCTGTGGCAAACATGACTTGATCTTCCTTGTCACAATGACTTCGAATGAACACCCCCTCCATATTAGCTATCCATCTTTGGCATTCGATGGGATCAATTTCCCCATTATAAGTGGCAGGCTTACATGCCATGAAATCCTTGTAGGTGCACCGTCTTGCCTCCTTCTTGCTTTGAATCCCTGTTATCATTTCCTTCAATTCATCCACTTTGCTCGTAACCATATTTTCCACTGTACTTAGTACCTGACCCTCCACTTCTTGTGCTAACTTTGAAACGTTTGCATCAAATGCCTTCGTTACTTCATCCGAAATCATCTTGTTTAACTCGTTTCGAGTTATACGTTCGGTAGTATCCGTGTTTCCTCCACTTGCCATCTACAAATAAACATTCGTGTCAAACATTATTACATTCGTTCTCCTTATCATTCTATGCATTATTCATTCTTAATAATTCATTCTCTTAAGTTATAGACCCATTCGACCTCTCTTTACAACATTCTCATTACATTACTTACTTCATTCGTTTGTACACACAACTTCTTATTCATTCACACATTCACCCTTGGATATGTTAGTCAGGCTAAATTTCATAGTTTTGTTGTCACCTTGAAGTGTTTCAAACATTTAAGAAGGCTAGAACTGAACTAAGGAGTTTCTATATAACAAACAAGCAATTCAGAAAAATCAAACAAGGGAGAGCCGTCGCCGACGGCACATGTGTGCGTCGCCGACGGTCCCTAGTTTGTTGCGTCGCTGCCATTTGACCGTAGGCAGGAAGTTAAGCCGTCGGGTGAAAGGGTACCGTCGCCGACGGTATAGGGGTCCGTCACCGACGGCCTCTCTGATGTGCAGGCGCTGCTTAACCAAAATTTTCATTCCCAGCCCCTTTTTTCCAACCCGAAATGGTCTTGGGCAGCCCCGAAACCTTCCATAGCGCACCTTAACGTCCCCAACCATGTTATACTAGCAACTAAACCATAACCCATTCCCATTTCTATCTACAAACATAAAATCCTTAAATTACTTACTTGCGTGGCGCTTTGGAACGAACACACTTTCACAAGAGCTTTCGGTTTGAGTTCGAGCACCATAGCCTACTCGAATCTCTCAAACCTAGGCTCTGATATCAACTTGTAAGGTCTAAAACTTTACGAAAGAAAGAACAAGCTTCACTTAACAAAATACCAAACGGGTCAAACAATTAACAAGTAAAAATTCTATTTTTAACCATGACATAACTAACGAGGAGTTACAAAATAGCTACAAGCCAACATTTCGTAAACGACTACATAGTCTTCAACTACAAATTCGACAACTTACAACGACCAAGTTACGTTACTTACAAAAAGACCCGTTTTAGTCAAAAAGCACATTTAACAAAAGTTTTAACCCAAACTAATATCTTCGCGGAAGCGTGCCTCACAAGTGTGTTCAACCCAAGTAGCGCCGTCAACAAGTTGCTTTACCTACATTCAACCAAACCGTTAGACGTCTTTATTACAAAAATTCATACAACTTCAATTACATATGTGAACCTCAAGTAAACCTTTCTAATCTTCATTTATACATGAATTTGTCCTTAACTTGGTACATTACCCTTCTAACTTATTCGACCCATATCTATATTATGTAATCGACTTACAATGCCTTTCTTACAAGTGAACAACTTCAACCATTGATCAATAAAGTGCTATAATAATACATGCCATTAGTATTGTGTAAGCAAAAACTTACCTTTGCCGTCCTTCGTTTGCGACCCGGATTGATTTGAGCTTTCTTCTTTTATTCCTACACTCCAAATTCACATACTTTAATCTCATGTCATATTTGAAATTCGTTCTTAAGATATGCATTAACATTCAAGGTTGTCCAAGTCCTAATCAATGTAATATTGCTTAATATGAGATTTATCTCTTTCAAGCATTTTAACAAACACTTGGCGTGCGTACTACCTATCAAGCATAGAGTACAAGTATTATGAGCATAACCTAACCATTTCATATCAACTTCATCAAGAACATCAAATTCCGATAATTTTCTATGTAACTTTCATTTGTAAATTGTTTCTAACTAACAACCCATTGATATGAACACTACCATTTTTAGTCATCATACCAATTAACATAGAACTTTTACAATTCTTCCCATCATTACATTTCCAAGTGGGTTTTCATAGTTACTAACATTTTAGTAAAATTCAGCATCAATCATGTTCCAAATAGTGTTCCTACTCCTTATTCATGCTAATTTCTCAAATGTTCAAGGATTCATAAAAACCCATCACATTCAAGATCATCAAATACCAAAATTCTACTTACCTTGTGTTTAATAATGCGTAGATGATCCAATATTAAGACATGCACGAACTTAGGATCACATTTAGGGCTTCAATTTGGTGAATTTGTGATGATAAGGGGTTTCCCCCTGTTCTCCTTCCTGGTTCGCGATACACACACATCTACCAGTGTGTGTGTTGTGTTTTGTTCTTGTTTTAACCATTCATGTTTTAACTTTTATCATTCTTGCCCCCTAGAACTTCACCCTTTTGTCATTTAAGGCTAACTCTTCTCTTTTAATTAAGTCTTACTTATATATATGTGTATTAGTTAAAATCAAGAATTTTTGCTTATCTTTCTATTGTTAATTAATTCTACACACATATTATTATTAACATAATTTATAAATTTTGGGGCGTTACAATTGACTCGGTGTGGTCTAACCGGTCATGCCAACTAACTAAATAATTATGATCCATAAACTTCTGGTTTATGATCGTATGTGTATTACTTGCTCGTATGTAATACAAAACATATGATACGAGAGAATATATTATAACTTCAAAGTTAAAACCATCACGCTATGCAATCACTCCTTAGTTTGCCATTTTTGGTGGTCCATCTCATTAATAAAATGGCCATCATTACAATTCGTATAGTCAATCTCATCATTACAAATGACTCAATTAGGTCCATCATTACATTTACAATGATTAATATATAATCACATTCACTTTGGGGAATGGAGTAGAACCCAAACAAGCTTCATAGCTTTTCAATATTTACTCGGTCACATGAGTATAATAAAATCATTTCTTTTTTTCTCTTAAGTGTGACAAATGAAAAGAACTTAATCGATTTTTCCTTGTAAATAATGTTCTATTTGCTTATCAACAATTGAGAAGTAGTTGAGTCGTATAAGATTTATCAATCTTATATCTTACGACCTTTATAACGATCATTGTATAATCATCTCATTATTAACATGGTTGATCTCATTACATGAGCATCATAACAATTTTCTCAATTACCATGATTACGAACTTTACACCAATTATTATATCATCACATTCAGTTCAAGGAATGGATTATAACCAAACAACTATCATGGTGACATCATTACAATTTTCTTAGTTATTATATACATGATCACGACCTTTACATTAGTCATTATATCATCACATTCACTTCATGAACGGATTAGAATCACACAACTTTCATGGTGGTCGTTTCAAACCTTACATATTCTTTAACAATCTTGTTTCTTCAAGAGCATATTTGAGGTTTGACAATGGAACTTGTTTTGCTCAATATGATATATATTTTTCTCATCACATGATATAAATAGAGATGTAGTTATACAACCGAGGCATTCATACTTATCGGTTTAAAATCTTACAAGCTTTGATAAACTCATAATAAGCTTTAAGAAGTTAGATACTCCATGTGTCTTTTTATATAAACCGTGACCACAATTCAATCGTTTTTATAGCTTGTGATCATATACCACAACCCTGGTCACTTTGATGTCCTCTTCCAAATTTATAACATATGGAACATAATATATACATTAGATTATACAATGTATGACTATATAACATGTCACCAAATAAATAGGTTATGATATAACCTTATGAAATAAGATTTTTTCATCACTTGCAAGAAAATGTATGTAAGTTATCCATAAATGTAACATGATATAACCAATCACAAGTATATCATATATGCACATATTTGTCACTATAGTTTAAAACATAAACAAATGTCACTATCAACTTTCTCGATCATATAATAACATATGAATCTCTATAATCTCTAGTTAACTTTGTTGTATATCATTGTTATTGCAATTGTATAAGCCTTTTAGTTGCTATTTGATATTTAAATATGTGATTTGATTCTATTATAACATATTATCCTATAAACATGTGCATTATTTTAAATTAATTAACAGAATTGCACTAATGATTATCTTCAAATAGAACTATTAGGCATCACCTTTTAATACAAATTGTATTTTGGTAGTCATCATAAATTGTATAAATACTATTAATAAAAATTAATTAATGAACCAATCAAAACTCATAACCATAATAAAAAAGCACATAATGATATCAAAACTCATAACTATAATAATAACGGCACATAATGATTTAGAATTTGTAATGTCTCTTTGAAACTCATAACTATAATATTATGTATGCTAGATGACATTTCACTTTCTACTAGAATATGCATTTCACTTGCTTCAGATTATATTTATTATTAACATCACAATGTAAATTTAACAAGCTAAGCTTTTACAATAAACACAGATATGACAAAATATTTTTCAATAATAATGTTCACCACGTACTGTTTTATTGATAATTTCACAAACAGTCTACACAGTTAGATTTACTCAAATAAACATTAATTTTAATTCACATAACTTACAGGTACTACATAATACTATTTATAATACACTCGTACATATATAATCTATTATATATAATTTTTCTCAAACTTACATTATGCTATTATCAACATAATAAAAATGTTTTGCTGCATCACTTTTAGTCTTTTCACTACATAGCAATATAACATATAAATTTATTTCACATACTTTTTATGATTTAAGTGTAATAAATCATTAATTTCATATTGTTTCTAATACTATATCAAACTTTTACGCTTTAACCACTACAACAATAATTTCAAACATACAGAAAAGCTTGATATGTGGTAATTAACGCCTTAATATCAAATTGTCAATAATCAAGGTTAATTTCATAATATCTCTAGATATTTCAAAATTTATATACCTCTATTTATATATTTATTTCAACAAATATAATATTAGTGCACTAAATAATTTTTTTTATTTAATTTAAAAATAGTAAAACAATAATTATAATCCTATATCAACCAATGGTGTACCAACTGAGAGGTTTATAAAAAAAATATTCAAACTAACCATTTCAATTACTTATCCTAAAACTCATGAATTTATACGCAACTTTCATTTTTATTAATATATAACTTAAAATGTTAAAGGAAAATGGTTTATTGCTTTAAGTTCAATTAATATTAAATGGCATTTTAAATGACTTAAATTCATAATAAGTAACTTAATAAAATACATTGATGGGGAATACATGAATGAAACGTCACAACCCACCAAAGTCATCTTCCGAAAGTTAGGATTTTTTTTTCACTTTGTCGTAAACCATCCCAGATGCTCAAAATGAATTCGACAGGAATAAAAAAAAGACATAGTCGAATATATTGGAAATAGTAACATATGATTCATAAAGGTTTATAAGAATAGTTTATTTACCTAGTTTGGTAAAGAGACCCATAACTTCTCGTGAGGCCCTCACCATCGGTGGTTCATTAACGATGACGTTTTATATGGAGGTTGTCGAACGAAGGTGAAACCAAGGGCTACAGCGCCATAGAGGACACGTTGCGTCGTGCTGATAACGTGTTGTGTAACAACTAGCCTATTAACATTATAGAGATAAGAAATAGAGATTGGGGTAAATGGATATCTTATTGATGTCTAAAAGGGATTACATATGCCTCTATTTATAGGCTTACAAGATGAGAGTTAAGTATATGAAGAGATGAGAGTTAAGTATATGGAGAGTCATAACACAAGTGGATAGTCACACAATAAATATACAATAATTCATAACAATACTACATTAATCAACATGTGTAATACACAGGATTATAGCCAACTAAATTTATAAAACAAACTCAAAAATAACAAAAAAAGGAGATTTGAATCTTATTATGTAGTTATTTGCATAACAAAATATTAAAAAAGGTATTTTTTAACTTATAATAGTACTCAGGATTGATTGTTGGCCGTTTAAAAAAACCTTATAAGAAAAAAATGATAATATCTTCTAATAAACTGATGACTTGTACTACTAGCAATTAAATTAGTACTTGTTAATTAAGAGAATAAAAAGGATAGCTAAGTAAAAACATTAGAATTTCACTTTCAATTTCTCCCATCCTTCACGGATATATCATATATGGTCTGAAAATCCCACACCTAAAACTCTAAAACCATCTTTACAAAAAGTAAAAAAGAAATGAAATATCACTGCAGAAAGAAACGGTACAAACTCAAATCTCGATCCCATCAACTTCACCTTCTTCAATCTCCACCGCCCGATCATCCATCACGCAATCTTCACCGTTCGTATTAACTTCTTCCTCCACGTCATCAATCAAACGCATGACCAATCCACTCCTCTATAGGTGCGCATTCCACCTTGTGGTGCAACCTCCAGTCACGAGCCTGGCACCCACGCGAACAATAGTTCACTTTCCCACAACCCGAACACCTTCGAAACTCGTTTATTCGGGTCTCGGGGCGCCCACACCCCTTGCAAGAACACATTCTCAAACCTTGGCCCGGGACACCATTTTCCTTTGACCCGAACCATTCTGCCATAAACTTATTAACCGGGTGCATTTGTCTACTAGCTTGGTTAAACCCGTAGTCATTAAGTAATTCATAGTCGAAATTTATATGTGTCGATTTGTTTTTGAGGACACGTAGGACAAAAGCAAATTCGCGTGAGTTAGCTTGCACGAGAAGACGATTGCCTTCGGAAATGTTCCTTCGTATTCCATACCCGTCTTGAAGACAATGAGCGAGTTCACGAAGAGCATCCGGATGGCCAAGGCACGCTGCTCTTGCACACAAAGCAACACCTGCACAAAGGTCTTTATCGTTCTTCAAGCCTCCACTACCGTTGAACTGAAGAAGAGCGAGTGAGTATAGTGCCGGAGCGTGTGATTTAACCGCGGCTTTCGTCATCAACGATGCTCCACTTCCTCGATTTTGCAAGCAATAAAATCGAATCTAATAAAAGCAATTGAAGAAACACTGAACTAATTAGGCAACTAATCAGTTTGGTTTATGTTTCTACCATAGTGGTTAATCTTCTAATGAATTGTCTGAGCTCCGATTTGATGTTTAATCCTGCAAAACAGAACACCGTCACTCGTCAAGAGGGGAATGTGGGGGTTTCCCTCTTAACCGGGCTCCGGCGTGAGAATAAGTGACTGCTTTGGGAGGATAATTAAGTGTTAAGAGTGAGAGTAGAAGGAGTAGAATGTTTAACCTGTGGAGTGAGGTCTCTATCTATAGCCGGAGAAGTGTAAGAGGATATGGGCTGATGGGCCTTGGGCCGGTAATTGACAACATAATGGATATGCTCTTTTTCTCACTGGTGTCGACCGTTTAGTGGCTTTTAGAAGCTCTTCGGCGCTGGCGCGCCTTGATTGGAGCCACGTGTCATTGTTGTCGGCCCTGTCGTCCTTCTGCCATCAGCAGACAAGTGGAGATCGTGGGACAGATGTCTCTGTCGTCTGATTGGTGCCATGTAGGCGTCCTTAAGTACTTCTCGTCAGACGATCGTGGCGCACGATTGAACAGAGCCTGCTGGATGGTCATTGGCTCTTTTTCTCTGCCACTTGTACCTTGTGTACTACCTGGAGCAGCTTTGCGCTGCTTCCTTGTGTGATTCTTGCTGAGCACGTAACTGACCTGCACGGGGTTTGGGGTGACTAGGTGTTCCTTCAGTATGCTAAGTGCTGTTATCGGAGCTTCTTGTCGGCTAACCCTCGCGCGACGTAGAGCAGGAGATGGTGTAACTCGCGCAAGGCTTGTAACAACTGTCGCTAAAATCCCTAATTAAGGAAACCCTAATTGAGACACCCAAGTGATTCTACGCAAACCCTAAAATTTTCAGAATTTTCAGAATCAGGACCAGGGCCCCTAAAACTCAGGGGGGGATAAACCCTAGCCAACGATTATCTTCATAACTAATTGTAAAAATCGAATTTTAAGAAACTGACAACACAGCAAGCCTACACGCACGAAGGGCTACTCTATGAAAATAGGGTGGTCACTCGCGTAGCGCGACGCCTAAGGGGGTACCCCCTCGCGCTACGCGACGGTGTCAAAATCTCAGTATAAATAGCAGGGGTTGGGACTTGAATTTTGGCACTTGAACGACGAAAATCGGAGTTACGTAGGTCGAGTTATAAGCAAAACAGTCCAATACACCCACACAATTATCGAATCGCTGCCGCAAAACAGGGTAATTACTCGATCGCTATTACGATTTAGTTTCCGGAATCAATATATCCAAGGAATGTCTAAGTGCCGCCCACATTGGGCTATGCTTTGTCGTTGTCGATAATTCGATAATGAGTTGAAACATTGTACTTTGTCGTTGTCGATAATTCGATACACGAGTTGAAGTACTATACTTTGTCATTTGTCATTTTGATAAATGAGTTGAAGTATTGCACTTGGTCATTCATTGCAAATATTTGATCTCGGGAAATTATCGTAACTGCTGTATTGATCACTAATCCTGTTTTGTGTGCCTTATTGTTAAATTAGAAATAATCAAGGCTAATCAGTAGGCTTATACACTGCTCGTTAAATCTGCAATGTGAGTCATTCTTCTTTTTATCAACTGTTTTACAATACTCCAAATTATTTTCAAAGTGTTATAATTACAGGGACTAAGTCGTGGATATCTTAATTTATTGGTTAGTGGGGTATTGTGCACATTACTATTTCTCCCAGTTAGAGTTCATTGACCTACTAGGGAGAACCGTCACTATTAGAGTTCATTGACCTAATAGTGGTATGACCATCGTCACCATTGTGACTTGTCACCATTGTGACAGAAAGCCAGATAAAAATAAGATATGAACCATTGTAATCGCTCTTATGCTGTAATTTATAACTATGGGTCATTTCCTAAAAACTGAATGAACTCACTCAGTATTTCCCCGCTGATAAAACCTTTTTCAAACATGTTTCAGGTAATCTGTTATGAGCAAAGAAAAGTGCCAGGAAGCACTACCAGCTTAGAAAAGTGGCTCAGTGTAAATAAATAAAGAAACATGTTTTGGAAAATAAAGATTTCCACTGAAATCACATTATTGTAAATTACTGGGTTTTATCCCTAAATTATGTAATGAGCAGTTTTAAATACCAAAGATCCTGTTTTAAAAAGACTTCCGCTGTCGCCTAAATTAAATACCGCAGGATTTCTGTCCCGCGGCTCCTGAAACGGGTCAAACCGGGTCGGGGGCCGTGACAGAAATAAGGTGGTATCAGAGCC
This sequence comes from Helianthus annuus, assembly GCF_002127325.2. Lineage (NCBI taxonomy): Eukaryota > Viridiplantae > Streptophyta > Magnoliopsida > Asterales > Asteraceae > Helianthus > Helianthus annuus. Next base: position 180,497,794 of record NC_035441.2, read on the forward strand.
ACTTCTCAAGCCACTGATTTAAGCCAATTAAGTATTTAGAAAATACTTAATTTCCATTAATTGCTATTTTGTGATTATTTGTTTATTTATCTGACTAATTGTGTACAGTATGAGCAGATCTTTATATGCTAGTCAATATAGTAAGTCATACAAATTCTTAAATAATTTGACTCAAGTATTAGTACCTTTATTATCTACAATCTAGAAGTCTTATCAAGAAAATCATAAAATTTTCAAAATAAAACCTCGTATGATGTAAATTTCAATAGTACCCAGTAGGAACTAATATTTAAAAAGTTTTCTATAAATTTTATGAATTCTGACTATGTCTATTTGTGCTAAACAGCATGAGTAACTTGTCTGAGGCCCTTCAGAATTTAAATCTCTATCCAGTAAGAGTAGAAGTTTCCAGAGATTTCGATAGGTATATACCAGATATAGAAGAACCTATAGAATTCAATGCTTTACCTCTCGAGAAACCCAAGCCCAAGGAAATAGAAATTGGGGAAAGTTCTAGGCAAATTGAAAAGTTACCATCTCAGGAAGAGTTAGATTATATATTGGCAAGCCATAATACTATTAAGCATGTTAATGAAAATATTTTTAATCGCTCTCTCGAAACACAACTACCAATGAACGTAGAACCATCTATTCCAAACCCTTCAATCCACTCGCAAATAAACGAATGGTTAATTAATGAAATACAGTTACAAAACTATCCCTATAAGCTTTTTCCTCAAGTTCCATCTAGAACCTTTACCAAATCCACCAATGAGTAACAAGAATAAGGCTGAACTTCGCTTTGGTGAAGAACTAATGGATACTGGGAATAGGATCCAAGAGATTGGGGGATAAATCTCCTGAAACTACAATAAGAGGGAACACAGTTACTAGAATATCGTTGACAAAAAGAATAGCGGATTTATGAAACTGTTATTATGTAATAATAATAGTAAAATCAGTATGTGTAAGATAAATAATAAAACGGTTGTATATAGAAGCATGAAATTTTAGAAAATTTACAAATTTTGTTCGTATACGTGACTATGTGCAATTAAGTATGATATTGGATTATTTCTTGTATACTAATTATTTATCTATAACTTAGTTGTCAAATGGAAAACGCTAATAATGAACCAGTTAATGAGGTTAATGATTCCGAGCAACAACCGGGGGATCAATATATGACTAGGCAGGATATAGAAAATATCGTTGCTCAAGGGATAGCCAACACTATTCCAACAATGATAGCTCAAGGGATAGCCAACGCTATTCCAGCCATCGTTGCTGCTATTAAAAATCCAATAGAACCACAACAACCCGTTCCTAGCAAACGTATTTCTGAAGATAACTTCAGTAATAGCGTAAACGGAGGCAATAATCGTGTTAATCATGACAATGAACCACAACCAGCGCCGCTCCCTAAGAAAATGAAAATTGCAACGCCTGGTTGCACTTACAAGGAATTTCTTGCTTGTAAACCATCTGAGTTTGCAGGCAACGAAGGAGCGACTGCGGCACTACGTTGGTTAGAGAAAACTGAGGCAGTAATTGCCATAAGTAAATGTGCTCAGGATGATCAGGTCATGTACGCATCAAACCTTTTCAAAGAAGGAGCGCTAGAATGGTGGAATACGGTGTTACAATCAAAAGGAAGAAGGATGGCGTATGCTATGAACTGGGAAGAATTTAAGAGCTTGGTAGAAAGAAAATTCTGTCCCGAATATGAAAAAGAACAAATGACAAACAAGTTTTTAACCCACCGAATGGTTGATGTAGATTGTCGAAAGTATACTACGACATTCTTCGAATATGCTCGAGTAGTACCAACCCTGGCTTCGCCAGAGCCAGTACTTATTTCTCGATATATTTGGGGATTGATTTCTGAAATCCGTAACATCGTCAAGGCTGCGAAACCTCGCACGATTGATGATGCGGTGGATTTAGCCAATACTCTGACTGACGAATTAGTACGGACAAGAGAAGAAAATAGAAGGAAGGAAGTAGCCCAAAAGATTACCCAGGTAATCCGTTCGGATAACCATAACGATTTTAAGAAAGGAGGGAATGGGCAATCTTCTACTAGTTCATTTTGCAATTTTTGCAAAAGGAAGCATTTTGGAAGATGCAAAGGATACTGCAATTTTTGCAAAATTCCGGGGCATCAGGAAGAAGACTGCAGGAGGAAGAAATTTTCAGTTTGTTACAACTGTGGAGAAACTGGACATCTTAGGCCAAATTGTCCAAAACTGAACAAACCATCTGACACTAAAGCCAAACCTGCAGAAGAAGCAAAAAGGAATGCAAGAGCCTTTCAATTGACTGCTCAGGAAACAGAGCTCATTCCAGATGTAATAGCCGGTACGTCCTAGGTTACAACGTTTACACAAAAAGTATTAACTGACTCTGATGCACACCAAAGTTTTATAAATACTTCATTCTGTCAAACTCTTAACTTAGACAAATCTTTACAGTTAAAACATGCAAAAAGGAAAATATAACTCTCAGGTCATATAATCCTTCGCTAACCTAATTCCTATGAAATTAGCCAAGTTTAATGTTGTGTTAGAAATAGATTGGTTAGTAGCCAACCCTACTCGAATTCTCTGTGATAAGAACTTTATAGAAAATCCAGGTAACCGCCGGAGAAGTATTTATGATTATAGGAAATAAACCACGTAAGGTCACATGATAAATCATGAAGATATTCACTTAGATCCTGCTAAGATAGCCGTGGAAGAGTTCGCAATCTTTAAATGGAAAGTAGGTATTTTGTAAATTTAGCCGGATACTATAGGCAGTTTATTAAGAATTCTTTTAGATAGATACATCCTTAACTAAGTTAACACAGTTAATTCTAAATAAGAACCTAAACAAAAAGAAGCCTCTAGCTAGCCTTACCAGAAGGAACAGAAGATTTTAAAATATACAGTAATGCTTCAAAGTTAAAATTTGGATATATGGTAATGCGACACAAAAAGGTAATTGTGTATGCATCAAGGCAATTACAAAAGCACGAAGAAAACCTTACCACTTGTAAGCTTAGAAACCACAAGTTATGCTTAAGATTAGGAAACATTATCTAAGTAAGCTTACTATCCATATGGGTCATAAGAATTTAAGATACATATTTGAGCAACAAGAATTAAACATGAGAAAAAGGAAATCCTCAGTGATTACGACTGTGATATTCAGTATCACGAAGGAAAGGCTGAAGACGGTTAGAAGAACTATACAAATAATAAACAAAAGCCGTCGAAGTCCGAGTTGGAGACAAAATGCTATTGAAGGTATTTCCTTGGAAAGGAATTTATAAATTCGGTAAGAGAAGAAGCTAAGTCTCTTATACGTAGGACCATTACCAGTAATCCAACGCATAGGACCAGTAGCTTATCATTTACAACTACCAGAAGAGTTAGCTGAAGTACATGATGTGTTTCATGTATCCAATCTCAAGAAACATCTATCAGGCGAATCCTTGGTAGTACCTCTTCAAGATATAGAGATAAATGATAGAGAAACCCCTACAAATAGAAGATCGGAAAATTAAGTTTCTCAAACACAAACGACTAGTGTTAGTGAAAGTCCAATGGGAATCCAAAAGAGAACAAGAGTATACTTGGGAACTAGAATCAAAAATGAAGTGAAAATACCCTCATCTATTTTAGTGAATCTCGAGGACGAGATTTTTCTTAAGGTGGGGAGGATGTAACAACTGTCGCTAAAATCCCTAATTAAGGAAACCCTAATTGAGACACCCAAGTGATTCTACGCAAACCCTAAAATTTTCAGAATTTTCAGAATCAGGATCAGGGCCCCTAAAACTCAGGGGGGGATAAACCCTAGCCAACGATTATCTTCATAACTAATTGTAAAAATCGAATTTTAAGAAACTGACAACACAGCAAGCCTACACGCACGAAGGGCTACTCTATGAAAATAGGGTGGTCACTCGCGTAGCGCGACGCCTAAGGGGGTACCCCCTCGCGCTACGCGACGGTGTCAAAATCTCAGTATAAATAGCAGGGGTTGGGACTTGAATTTTGGCACTTGAACGACGAAAATCGGAGTTACGTAGGTCGAGTTATAAGCAAAACAGTCCAATACACCCACACAATTATCGAATCGCTGCCGCAAAACAGGGTAATTACTCGATCGCTATTACGATTTAGTTTCCGGAATCAATATATCCAAGGAATGTCTAAGTGCCGCCCACATTGGGCTATGCTTTGTCGTTGTCGATAATTCGATAATGAGTTGAAACATTGTACTTTGTCGTTGTCGATAATTCGATACACGAGTTGAAGTACTATACTTTGTCATTTGTCATTTTGATAAATGAGTTGAAGTATTGCACTTGGTCATTCATTGCAAATATTTGATCTCGGGAAATTATCGTAACTGCTGTATTGATCACTAATCCTGTTTTGTGTGCCTTATTGTTAAATTAGAAATAATCAAGGCTAATCAGTAGGCTTATACACTGCTCGTTAAATCTGCAATGTGAGTCATTCTTCTTTTTATCAACTGTTTTACAATACTCCAAATTATTTTCAAAGTGTTATAATTACAGGGACTAAGTCGTGGATATCTTAATTTATTGGTTAGTGGGGTATTGTGCACATTACTATTTCTCCCAGTTAGAGTTCATTGACCTACTAGGGAGAAACGTCACTATTAGAGTTCATTGACCTAATAGTGGTATGACCATCGTCACCATTGTGACTTGTCACCATTGTGACAGAAAGCCAGATAAAAATAAGATATGAACCATTGTAATCGCTCTTATGCTGTAATTTATAACTATGGGTCATTTCCTAAAAACTGAATGAACTCACTCAGTATTTCCCCGCTGATAAAACCTTTTTCAAACATGTTTCAGGTAATCTGTTATGAGCAAAGAAAAGTGCCAGGAAGCACTACCAGCTTAGAAAAGTGGCTCAGTGTAAATAAATAAAGAAACATGTTTTGGAAAATAAAGATTTCCACTGAAATCACATTATTGTAAATTACTGGGTTTTATCCCTAAATTATGTAATGAGCAGTTTTAAATACCAAAGATCCTGTTTTAAAAAGACTTCCGCTGTCGCCTAAATTAAATACCGCAGGATTTCTGTCCCGCGGCTCCTGAAACGGGTCAAACCGGGTCGGGGGCCGTGACAAGGCTCGTGGTTGGAAGTTTATTGAATAAGGAGTATGGTTCCACGCGCAACCTTGATGGAGGTTTGCGTGGCTTTTTTGGGACCATACCCCTTCAAGTCCCCCCAGTCCAGTGCTGCACCATGCGCGAGGCAAGTGGTTGGAGCTCTGGACTTAAAAAAGTTGAAGAAAATGCTTCCTTGATTTTGGGGACGTGGCGCGTGTAGACTTTTATTGGTTACAACGGCGCGACTTCCAGGCTTGGTTCCAGGTGGGTTATTGCTTTTCTGAGTAGGCGCGAAGGGTTGTTAAGGCATTGCTACATTGCGCGGTCTTAGTAGCTTTTGCATGAAGCTAGTTTTAATTTATGGCGAGAAAAACTTCGAAATTTGAACTCTGACAAGTTGGTGAGAAACGTCGTTGATGGTGACGTTTGAGTTGACCTGTTACACGGCTGTCATCAGGTTTTCCTGACGGTTCGGCTTTCCGTCAGGCGAGTGAGGCCCACGCGCGCGTGGTAACCGTCACTCCGAGATTCCCGCCTTACGTGTCATCTTCTGATTGGTCACGTGCGCGGCGATCTTGGCACGTTTACCCATCGCATTAAATGCGATGGGTATATATATCCGAAAAGATATGAGAGGTCATCACTTTTCTCTTCCATTATTGCTATCTTTCTCTCGTTTCGTATCTTTTCTCTTCGAATCTTCAAACTTTGTATCAGATCTTCAAGATCCTTCTTCGTATCTTCAAGTTTTTCAAGAAAAACTTGAATCTTTATTTACTATGGCTGAAGAACATCAAGAGGATGTTCCTGGGGAGGAGGGCCCTGTTCCCGTTCTCCGGTGGGATCTAGGTCTTTTTTAGCAGATCACGAGGAGTTTCCGGTTTCCACCGGAATGGGACGCTAAGTACCCCGGCCAAAACCAGACGGCTGCTGATGCACCACCGGGGTATATCACGTTATTCGAAGACTTCTTTCATCAAGGTAATTTCCGGCTACCGGCAACGAATTTTATGGCCCATATTCTGCAGTTCTATGGGTTTCATATATCGCAGATGAGCCCTCCCGGGATGGTCCGGGTTCGTCACTTTGAGTTCTTGTGTTGGTCACATGGTATTGAGTCGACGGTTGAGAAATTTAGGGTATTCTATCAGTTAATCAAAAACATGGGCTTCTACTCATTCGCCAGTCGAGGTGCTGCAAAAAAGATACTTCTGAACCCCCCCAAGAGTTTTCATGATTGGAAACCGAAGTTCTTTTATATTCGTGAGGAGGTGATACCGATCGCTGATGTGTGTAAAATGAAACATATAAATCACATCAATTAAGGCATAAAACTAACCCTTTTTAAGTACTAATGTTGGAAGAAGAGTGTTTTTGTCTTCCTTTTGTATTTTCAGGATGAAATGAGCTCAAAATCACAAAAGAAGCAAAAAGACAACTAATTCTACCATAAATACAAGAAAAGGAACAAAAGTGGACTGCCCGGACCCTCAACGGCACATCCCAAGGCAAAGGAGAAGAAACAGAGTCTGAACACGCCCCGTGTCCAGCGAACACGGGGGCGTGCCCAGGAAGCAGCAGAAAAGACAAACCAGTAGAAGCTTCCATTGCCCACCACGGGGCCGTGTCCAGCGGGCACGGGGGCGTGGTGAAAGTACAGCAGGCGCATTAATTGTAATTCGCAATTACAATTAATGAAGAGAGAGAGTGTCAGACGGGCACGGGGCCGTGTCCAGCGGACACGGGGCCGTGTCCAGCCTTCTGTTCAGCCTATAAATAGAAGAGCTTGGCTTCATTCTCTCTCATCCCTTGGCACACCACCTCTCTCACACTTCATCCACCACCCACCACCACCATAACACCATCATCCACCACCATCATCCATTGTCCATCGTAGAGTGTGTGAGTCGTCTCGGGATCCAAGATTGATCGTAAGAGTTCTTGACAATCAAGGCCATGTTTGCCTAAGTCTCTTACATCACTTGGTGAAGACAAGTGTTTAGTATAATACTTTTTATTTTTAATCTTTTGCACTTTTTATTTGGTTTTGTATTAATGACTTTAATAACTAGTTACTTATGTTGAAGGTGATCTTTCCTTATCGTTTGTCCGTGGTGTCTTGGCATTATTTTACTGTTTATATAAAATAAAAGATTTTCACCATTCATATCTCCACGGTCTATATGGAGGTATGTTGGCTACCTGGTCGGGGGTTAAGGGAACGGTTTGGTAAGGGTCTTGCCCTTGTTCAGCGTTTAGAGGTCCTGCTTGGGACCTGGGTCAAATTTAGTAGGATCTCCTTCAATGCCCATAGGTATTGGATGGCGGGGATCCAAACTCTTTGACCCCCTCATAAGTTAACTACTATTAATACTATAACCCGGCTATTTAGGACTGTATCCCTGCTGACTCAGACTACTTAGCCGAGGGTAACGTCACCGCCAAAAGCGGGGCCTACCACAATTTGCATTAATAACTTAATTCATTATCTTTCAATAATCCGACCCTTTAGGATTGTATCCTTGCTGACCCAAACTACTGGGTTGAGGGTAACGTCGCCTTCAAAAGAGGGGCCTACTACAATAACTAAGATAATCTCTTAAACAAGTGCAAAAGTGCGAAAATAATCAAAGGTTATACTAATACACATGTCGGATCCAAGTGATTCATCTTGTCTATCTGTTTTTATTTTATTTTTATTTTCAGCATTTAGTTAGTTTTTATTTTTCTTAGTTTAAAACATTTTTCTAACCTTTTTGATTTGATTAGACGTTGAGGATAAACCGGTACTAAAAGCTCTTGTGTCCTTGGACGACCTCGGTATCTTACCAACACTATACTACGTCCACGATGGGTGCACTTGCCCATATGTGTGTTTAGTGTTAGTGAATATCGTGTTTTATAAATTTAAAACTTGGCTAAAAGTGTAAAAAGGGCTTAAATATATATAAAAAATATAACACACTTCACGCACATCAAGTTTTTGGCGCCGTTGCCGGGGACACAAGGATTTTAAGAAAGTTAGGAATCAACGGCCTAATCATATTTTTATTTTTCTTTAATTTTTTAGGATTTTTTCTTAGTTTTTCAGCTTCTGCAGAGCTCAACACGGGGCCGTGCCCGCTGAACACGCCCCATGCTCAATCATTGGAACTGGCAATCCTGTTTTAAGTCAGACAGTAAGCTGAACACGGGGCCGTGTCCACTCAACACGCCCCCGTGCCCAAGATTCAGTTGCTGAAAACATAACCGTTAGATCCCGGCGGTTGGTAATTTCTGACACAAACATGAGTGATAGTAATTCTTTTTACTTTCGGCACTCTTATGGTTTGTGGTGTCGAATATGTGGAGGCGAACATGAGGAATTAAAATGTTTTTTCCTCACTTATAGGCCCCACTATATAGACCCACCGATTCCTTGTAACCTTAAGAGGGGCGAAAGTAAAAATAAGCACTATTTCTCCCTCGAATGCGCCCAGCCAGATATTCTAGGAGAAATGCTCCTTGACGAGTTATTTCAACTAGAAGAACTACTTCTCAATTGGTCAAAAGAACTTAGGAAGGATTTTTTAGATCCATCCCAAGATGATGACCATGAGGAAATGTTGGAACCGCATTCCGACAACGTCGTTGCTCCCGAAAATACCTTCTTACCTAGAAAAGACGCGGACGATAGTCGTCCCTGTGCCGATTGTGCCGTGAAGGACTCCCCATCGACTTCGTTCGATGCATACATAGACCTGAGCGATTCGGCATACACCTTCTTTAACGAGAGCCCGGGAAAGGGTTGGACTTGTCCACCTAGAATGAAAATAGGAATTACCCTCACCGACAACCTCTTGCGTTCTCGCCTTAGTATAGGACAATTAAGGTATCTTAGGCACTTTGGGGTTGTTCCAACAAGTCAAGAGCCACCCGATATAGATTAGCTCCTTAGTAAGAGACAAAACTCCATAAAAACAGCCTGCCAACACGGGGTCGTGCCCGGTCAACACGCCCCCGTGTTCACTCAGAAGATTCTCTGCTGATTCTGTCAGAATACGGACAAAATGTGTCAGGATTTTCTCTGCACACGGGGCCGTGTCTAGCGAACACGGGGCCGTGTCCAGTGTGCTGTCGTTTTCTTTAAATGCAGCCTGAATCCTGCTCATTTTTGACCACTTCACCAAGCAGAGATTCCTGGGATCTTCACATATACCATCCTAGGTAAGTGCTAAAAGAAGGTTCCTAAGGACCATCTTGTCTTTTCCACTTTTGTTCATTTCTCCTTCTTCCAAAATTTTTTCAAACCTTACCTCCATGGAAGCTTGGAAACCCATGATTCCAACCTTCTATGAAAGGTTTGTAGGAGTTTTTGCAACAGATTCTTGTCTAAAGTTAGTTCTATAACTTTGTTTTAAATTATTTGAGCTTAAAACGCAATAAAAGTGTATTAAAATAATTTAAAAAAAAAAAAACCTGGAATCGTTAGACAAAAATCCTGCAGACAGCTGAACACGGGGCCGTGCTCACTGAGCACAAGGCCGTGTTCGAGGAACTGTTTTGCAAAAGTTTAGTTATCTTCGGCTTATTTCGCAGAGAATGGCCAGCAGAAACAGCGGAACATCTTCAAGAAGTAACCGAAATGGAAGGAGATCGTCCACGGCGGAGGATTCCCTAGTAAACTACGTTTACGCTTTGAGGGAAGCCATAGACGAGATGACGGGAGTAGAAGAAGCTTTGGTGGATCGTATTAATCATCTGACGGTAGGTTTGGAGGGCTGCCTACGAGAAGTAAATCTCCTGCACCAGAGATTAAACCTTCTCGCTTCCCCGCCTTTGGTTCCGGTAATAACCCAAAGGGCGTGGAATGTAGTACCCGAGGTCATCATTCCAGCCGAATGGCACGCCATGCACCAAGTACCTCAACCAAGGGTGGTGCAAGGAGTCCCGGTGAGCATTCCTCCTCGAGACATCGAAGAGAATGAAGCTGCCTTCTACCTCCCAAGGGAGATAGAAGAATGGCTTTGAATGACAACCGAGGAGCCATCGGCTAGAGAGAGTTACTACATCGGGAAGCTATTCCCGAAATTTTCTTAAATAAGTAGAACCCTTATGATAACCTTATGTATCCCCTAGTTATTTAGCTAACTTAATGTAATATCTCTCTATGATTTGCAATGCTATGATGGTTTTTAAGATTGATGGTTGTTTTGAGAATAAAACACACTCATGGTGGTAATGGATGAAAAAGGGAACAAGAAAAATGGAACCATGCAAAAAGAACAGAGCAACCCGACACAAATCTCCATTACAGAAGGCTCAACACGGGCCGTGCCCAACCAACACGGCCCCGTGCTGAGCCCCCTGCAGAAAATCACCCAGTTCAGGTAACTGGACACGGGCCGTGTTCAGCGGACACGCCCCCGTGTCCAGGCTTCTGTTTCAATTCTGTAATTTTTGTTACTGGCACTTGACCACGGGGCCGTGCCCGGTCAACACGGGGCCGTGTCCAGGATGCCAGTAACATAAATCTTTGCTTTTTAACCCACTTTTACACATTCTAATCAACCAAAAACTTTATTTTTGGACACATTGAGGACAATGTGTAATTTAAGTGTGGGGGGGATGCTAAAACCTTGAAATTTTGCAAAATCCTAAACACAAGCCTTACACAAAACTCTATTGGAACCGCTAAACACCCCAAATTTTTTTCAAAAACTTTTTCTTTTTTTTTATTTACTTGTCTTAGTTTAAGTTGGGAATAACAAGTTCTAAAAAGGTTATATTTTTACAAGTTTACAACCGATAGCGTCATGATAAAAAGAACCAACACAAGAAAATTATGAAACGGCATGACAAGCTTAGTTAAAAATTCAATTATATATACTTGATCACATTAAAAACCCCTTCCCACAAAAGTGAGTTTTGAGCCTTTATTGAGCATAAAAATACACATATTTAGATTAAATGCTCACTTTTCGTTTCTTGTGTGAATAGCCGCTCGGTTCTTACAAATCTAGAACTTGCCACGACGATACATTCCCGGTCCTTACCAACTTAAACCCAAGTAAGTAAATGATGGAGGCATTAGGACTAACCATTTTTCTTTCAAAACCATTATTTTTCATTTTTTTTACCTACCCAAAATCCCCCTAGATAGCCCCTTTGAGCCTAAACCTTTCATTTCATTACCCCAAAACCCTTTTTACCCACCAAAAACCTTTTTATTTTTCACCCTTTATTTTAGTAACAAGCTCGTTTTTTTTCGTAAACTCACCTTTTTATGTGACGATCAAAAAAAATAATAATAATAATAATAATAATTTTATGATGAAGTCAAAAACAAACAAAAGCTATATAAAAGCTTGTTTGGAGAAATACTTCAAAAATAAAAAGTCACTAAAAACAAGGTATTTCACGAAAACCGACGCTTGTTACGACTTTCGCCTTTTTTACTAACCACTAACCAACCACCCACCTTTAACCCAAGCCTAACCCTTCACCCCAAAAAAGTCCTCTTGATATTTACAAAGGTAAAAAGTTAAAAAGGAGGAGGATTGATTGCTTGGCAAGCCTATGGAAGGCGTAAGTTCCATGCCGCTCTCGAGTGATTCACTAAAAATATACACCTTCGGCCGAGTGTTGAGTGATCTCCCGTGAGGTATGTGAACTTGTATATAAATGGAATTTTAATAAGGCATGCTATGCCCAAATAAGTAATTTATCTTATGAAACGTTCAAAATAAATCATAACGAATAGGATTGTAAATAAATAAAAATAAAACTTACAAAGACCTTGGATTCCCGACACTCTATGACAAGCCAAAAACTTTCTCTTCTACCTATTCCATTTGGGAGTGTAAGCCACATTTAAAGAGTTTTGCTTGAGGACAAGCAAAAGTTCAAGTGTGGGGGTATTTGATGTGTGTAAAATGCAACATATAAATCACATCAATTAAGGCATAAAACTAACCCTTTTTAAGTACTAATGTTGGAAAAAGAGTGTTTTTGTCTTCCTTTTGTATTTTCAGGATGAAATGAGCTCAAAATCACAAAAGAAGCAAAAAGACAACTAATTCTACCATAAATACAAGAAAAGGAACAAAAGTGGACTACCCGGACCCTCAACGGCACCTCCCAAGGCAAAGGAGAAGAAACAGAGTCTGAACACGCCCCGTGTCCAGCGAACACGGGGGCGTGCCCAGGAAGCAGCAGAAAAGACAAACCAGTAGAAGCTTCCATTGCCCACCACGGGGCCGTGTCCAGCGGGCACGGGGGCGTGGTGAAAGTACAGCAGGCGCATTAATTGTAATTCGCAATTACAATTAATGAAGAGAGAGAGTGTCAGACGGGCACGGGGCCGTGTCCAGCGGACACGGGGCCGTGTCCAGCCTTCTGTTCAGCCTATAAATAGAGGAGCTTGGCTTCATTCTCTCTCATCCCTTGGCACACCACATCTCTCACACTTTATCCACCACCCACCACCACCATAACACCATCATCCACCACCATCATCCATTGTCCATCGTAGAGTGTGTGAGTCGTCTCGGGATCCAAGATTGATCGTAAGAGTTCTTGACAATCAAGGCCATGTTTGCCTAAGTCTCTTACATCACTTGGTGAAGACAAGTGTTTAGTATAATACTTTTTATTTTTAATCTTTTGCACTTTTTATTTGGTTTTGTATTAATGACTTTAATAACTAGTTACTTATATTGAAGGTGATCTTTCCTTATCGTTTGTCCGTGGTGTCTTGGCATTATTTTACTGTCTATATAAAATAAAAGATTTTCACCATTCATATCTCCACGATCTATATGGAGGTATGTTGGCTACCTGGTCGGGGGTTAAGGGAACGGTTTGGTAAGGGTCTTGCCCTTGTTCAGCGTTTAGAGGTCCTGCTTGGGACCTGGGTCAAATTTAGTAGGATCTCCTTCAATGCCCATAGGTATTGGATGGCGGGGATCCAAACTCTTTGACCCCCTCATAAGTTAACTACTATTAATACTATAACCCGGCTATTTAGGACTGTATCCCTGCTGACTCAGACTACTTAGCCGAGGGTAACGTCACCGCCAAAAGCGGGGCCTACCACAATTTGCATTAATAACTTAATTCATTATCTTTCAATAATCCGACCCTTTAGGATTGTATCCTTGCTGACTCAAACTACTGGGTTGAGGGTAACGTCGCCTTCAAAAGAGGGGCCTACTACAATAACTAAGATAATCTCTTAAACAAGTGCAAAAGTGCGAAAATAATCAAAGGTTATACTAATACACATGTCGGATCCAAGTGATTCATCTTGTCTATCTGTTTTTATTTTATTTTTATTTTCAGCATTTAGTTAGTTTTTATTTTTCTTAGTTTAAAACATTTTTCTAACCTTTTTGATTTGATTAGACGTTGAGGATAAACCGGTACTAAAAGCTCTTGTGTCCTTGGACGACCTCGGTATCTTACCAACACTATACTACGTCCACGATGGGTGCACTTGCCCATATGTGTGTTTAGTGTTAGTGAATATCGTGTTTTATAAATTTAAAACTTGGCTAAAAGTGTAAAAAGGGCTTAAATATATATCAAAAATATAACACACTTCACGCACATCAATCGCCATGACTTTCCGCGCGTGGTCAGAACCAATTTTGAAGGAGGATTTGGCGATCCCTAAGAATGACGCTTGGTACAAGAAGCTTACCTCTACTCCAAACCGGGTGTTCGGAGAAAATGTCTTGGTGGCGGCGCGCATGAGTGACCAATGGCCGGCTGATAGTAAAGACGTTCCGGTTCTGATGTTCAACGATAGAGGTTATTAATTTACTTAGCCTTTTTGACTTCTTGTTTCGTAACTCTTGTTTATTTACGTACTTTGTTGTGTAGAGGCGCAACTGTTTCAAGCTGCATTCCCAACCTTTGGTGGTTCTATGAGTGTGCGCCCCCTCCAGGCTGGGGAGGAGTATTGGTACCACCAGATTAGGGGTAATTTCATGTACCCGGTTGCTGATGCATTTGCCTCGCCGCCTACTGCAACCGAAGGTGCGCAAATTCCTAAACCTCGTCCTTTGCGCTCTGTGACTTCTGCTGGGAAAGAGGTTGTCTATCTTTCCAGCGAGGAGTCTGTAGGGTCTTCGAACGGAGAGCTAAGTCCGTGGTCTAACATCTTTGCAGGTGTGTTGCGCGACCTGGGGATTGACCCTGAAGATAAGAAGAAAAAACCTTTGAGGAAGAAGAAGGTAGTCAACTTGGATCCTGAGGTGACCAGTAAGGGGACTGGGAGTAGTCACGCAACCGCTAGTGCTGCTGGTAAAGGTACTCTTCGCCTTCGACAGAGTGACTTAAAAGATTATGTGATAATTAGTGATTCACTTGAAGGCTTGTCGCGCGCAGCCGAGAAGAAGACTGGAGCAGGTGGTTCGAAAAGCTCTGGTAGCGCGGGTTCTCGTAACCCTAATCCTGGTGCTACTCCTTCTACTGATGCGCATGAGGAAGAGGAAGAGGAAGAAGAGGAGGTTACTGAAAAGTTGATCAGCAGAAAGAGAACTTGAAGCGAGACCACAACTGGTGTGGCTTCCGCGTCGGTAGCTGGTGCGATTCCCTTGATTGGGAAAACGAGCAACTTGCGTTCTCTCTATAAATTCTCTCCTGGTAAGTTCTTAACTTCTCCTCCTTTTGTTACTTTCTTTTCTTAATCACTTGGCTTCTGCAGAGACCAAGAAGAAGACCCCTGAGAAGGGTGTTACGTTTACCGAGCCAGAGCCGAAGAGGCCAAAGATTACCATTAAATCTTCCAAGACTGTTGGGGCTGAGTCTGTCAAGAATAAAAATGTTGCTGAGGTGGATAAGGCGAAGGCTGCTGAAGAGAAGAGAAAGGTTGATGAGGAGCGTAGGAAGAAGGCGGAGGAAGAGAAGAAGAAGAAAACTGAGGAAGATAAAAAGGCTGAGGAGGCGAAGAGGAAGAAAGCCTCTGATATGGAGAAGGAGAATGAGCGGAAAAAGGCTGTGGAAGAGCCTATTGATGATCTGGAGTTTGTGATCACCACGGGGCCTGAGAGGCCCCATCAAGAGAGGAGAAAAGAGCCTGAGTTTAAGAAACCTATCCATCCCACGCATTCTGAGGTCCCCGATCGCACCAAGGTAACTTCTACCAGGGGATCGGGCCGGTATGTTTCTAGTGGCGCGAGCTCTGGTGGCGCTGGGGGTTATAACCCACAAGTTATCGGGGCGAAGGATACCCTTGGTGATATTTACTATAAAAGTTATACTGAAGAGGAACGTGGTAATGCTCCTCACCAAGCTCCCTGGGGTTTGAAGCAAAGGGACACCTTTCAAGAGTTCGGGCCTTGCCGCGATTGGTTCCTAAATTCCTTTACTCCTGGTGAGGTTAATCGGCAGAGGGCGAAGACTCATGAAGGGCTATATCGCACTTATGTGATCGGGGAGGCCAACATTCGCGCTGCTAATCATCAGATAGTTCGTGAGTGGCGGACAATGGTTAGGGAGCGGTCGGATTGGGAGAGCTACCGCGAGCGAATGTTGAAGCGTATTAGCGAGTTCGAGAAGTCCAAAGCCGCTTTTGATGAAGAGAAAGCAAAGTTTGATGCTGATAAGAAAGCGGAGGAATTGGGGCGTGAGGGCCTAAAAAACAAACTTCAAGCTGCTGAACAGCAGCTGGCTAAGGAGAAAACCGAGTTCAAACGCATATGTGAGAAAGACAATGAACGCGCGTTCGCGGCTCGTAACAAGATTGTCGATCTTGAAGCCAAGGTTGTTGAGTTGACTGCGAAGGTTGAGGATGCGCAAGCTGCACAGGCTGCTAAGGAGCAGATTGAGGTTTGTAAAACTTATACCCTTTCCTTCTGTGCTCTGTTTGTAAGATAGCCTAAGTCCTTTGTCGCTTTTTAGGTTGAGTTGGCTGATGTGAAGTTGCAGCTGTCGAGCAAAGACAAGGATCTACAGGCCAAGGATGTCGAGATCGCTGAACTGAAACGCCGCCTGAATGATCAAGTTGATAAATGCGAATCCTTGGAAATCGACCTTGCAGCGGAGAAAGTTAAGGCTGCCACTGCTGAGGAAGCGCGTGATGTTAGTACTGCCGCCCTCAATGTAGCGCAGACTAACTATTCTGAAGCTCAAGGCATCGTTGATACGCTTGTCTCTGAGGCCGAGTGGATGCGAAGCCGCGGAGTAGTGCTGGTATGCTATTCTTTTGTCCTTTGGAAGTTGTGTTAGGAGTTGTTTTTAATGCGCATTTTTCGTTGTAGGTTGCCAACTCTGTCCTTAATGCTGGAGAGCTAGATCGCGCTGTTGCTGCTTTGACAGATGCCGCGCGCGCAGTTGGTCATCGAGGAGGGTATCTGGAATGTGCGCAACATGTTGAAGAGGTATTTGGACAGGAGTTTGACGTGAGTCATTGCTCGGTGACTAACCAGGCTAGTGCCAAGTTGACACGTGCTGAAAATGCTTATGATAACCTATCACTGCCTGTGATGGACTTAGTCGCAAAGGCTCTAGAGCATGATGACTGGTGTCAGCGCCTCAAGGCCATTCTCGACCCACCGATAACTGTTGAACTATCAGATGAGGAGGAGCCAGCTGGTGATGATGGTGGAAACGATGGTGATGACGGTGGAAACGATGGTGATGACGGTGATGAAGGCGATCAACGTGATGGTAGTGATGAATTTGAATAGGCTCTGTCGACAGGCTTTGTGCCTTGTAATTTTTTGTTTGTTTTGAATGTAAACTTTTGCGCAGTCGCGCTTGTTTTAGACTGAATGAATGCTATTTGTTCTTTCCCGTTACAATTATTGCACTGTTGTTAGAAACTTTGGT
The DNA here is from genome assembly GCF_002127325.2 of Helianthus annuus. NCBI lineage: Eukaryota > Viridiplantae > Streptophyta > Magnoliopsida > Asterales > Asteraceae > Helianthus > Helianthus annuus. Next base: position 180,514,757 of record NC_035441.2, read on the forward strand.
TAAGTTAGCACGAATAAATGGAAGTCTCTCGTGTGAGTGCAATTGCCCGGTCTCGCGCTCTGTTCGCGGAGGACCTTGGAGGCGTTCTCATTTGAGAGCTCGTAAGTTACTGGAGTGTTTTCGTGCTAATCAGAAGTTTAACAGGCATTTGTAACGAAAGAAGTAATGGAAAACATGTCGTATGCTTTCATTGACTTGGAAAAAGGCGCTTAGGCCAACATACATTAATTGTAAAGGGCGTGTAGCCAACATAGGGAAGTAAAAGGCGCGTGGCCGACATTAGCGGGTAAAGGCGCAAGGCCGAGATTAATTACATATAGCATTTGCGCAGTTGTTGCGCATTCCACGTTCGCGGTATGATGTGACCATCCAGGGTGCGTAACTTGTAAGCCCCTTTGCCTAGCACTTCGTGAACCAAGTATGGGCCTTCCCATTTGGGTGCCAGTTTCCCTGGGCGTTCAGCATTTGACGCTTCGTTGTCTCGGAAGACGTATTCTCCTGGAGTGAAGGTACAGATGCGGACTCTTGCATTGTAGTACCTTTCCAGTTGCGTCTTGTACTTGGCTTCTCTAACTCGCGTGATTTCACGCCTTTCTTCTAGCAAATCCAAGTCAAGACGTCGCTCTGCCTCGTTGTCGATTGCGTTGACTGCTGTCAAGCGCGGGGAGGGCAGGCCAACTTCCGCCGGGATAACCGCTTCTGAGCCATAGACTAGGCTAAAAGGGGTTTCGCCGGTACTTGTCTTTGGCATGGTTCGGTGAGCCCACAAAATACTCGGGAGCTCATCCACCCAGCCTCTTCGCTTTGTGCCCAGTCGGGCCTTTATCCCATCGACGATACACTTGTTCACGCTTTCCACCTACCCGTTGCCTTGAGGATGTGCAACGGAGGAGAAAGTGTGTTCGATTTTCATCTCTTTCATCCACTTCTGGAGGTCTTCAGACGCAAAGTTGGTGACGTTGTCAGTTACAATCTTGAGTGGTAGGCCAAATCTGCAGATGATGTGTTCCCAAATGAACTTGCGCACCATCATAGCTGTAGTTGAAGCGATAGCTTTGGCCTCCACCCACTTCGTGAAGTAATCGACGGCCACTATTATAAATTTGATGGCGCCAGGAGCCTCTGGGAAGGGTCCCACCATGTCGATACGGGGATAAGATCGTTTTTAGGGCGCAGGGTTTTTGGAGAGTGTCGCTGACAGGAGTCGCATTTGCGGAGCTCCTTCAGGGCATCGACATGCATCCCTGGCCAGTAATATCCGGCATTCATAATCTTCGCGACAACCATGCGCGGCCCTGCATGGATGCCCCAGATTCCTTCGTGGATTTCCCTGATCAAGTAATTCACATCTTGGGGATCCACACAGCGTAGCAGTGGTCCCAAGAAGGATTTTCGGTACAGAATACCATCATTCATTTCGTAATGCAGGGCCTTGTTCTGAATCTTCCTCGCCTCTGCTTTGTTCTCAGGGAGTATCCCCTCTTGCAAATATTGAATTATAGGGGTCATCCAGGATGGTTGCCCTATCTCGATCACGTTGACTTGTGGTAACAGGACTGATCGATTCTTGAGTATTTCTATCCTTACATCTTTGGCAAGATGTTGAAAGGAAGTTGAAGCAAGCTTGCTCAACGCGTCAGCTGGTTTGTTTTCAGAGCGGTTGATGTGGATTACCTTGTGAGACTGGAACTGTTGAAGCAACTCTTTCGCCTGCTCTAGATATAGGGCCATAACCTCGCCCTTTGCATCGTATATACCGTTAACTTGGCTGGCTATCAGGAGTGAATCAACGTGTGCTCGTAAATTTTTAGCTCCCATTTTGATGGCGAGGCGTAAGCCTGCCAGAAATGCTTCGTATTCGGCCTCGTTGTTGGTGTTTTTAAAATCCAACTTGATGGCGTAAGTGAATTCATGGTTTTCAAGGCTCACTAGGCGCAATCCAGCTCACGCGCCGTCCTCATTTGAGGCCCCATTAGTATAAAGCATCCAAGTCTCATTTGTCGTGTCCTTTTCGGGAGTCTCCACCAGCTCACATTCTTTGATTTTATCAATTGGGACTTCTGTGATGAAGTCAGCTAGGACTTGGCCCTTGATGGCTGGGCGCGACCTGTACAAAATGTTGTGGCCCCCCAACTCGATGGCCCATTTTGCTAACCGCCCGGATGTTTCTGGTTTTTGCGATATCGTGCCGATGTGGAAGTTTGTAAGCACGGTGATCACATGCCCTGTAAAATATCTGCGCAGCCTTCGAGAGGCGTGCAGCAGCGCAAGCACCAATTTTTCCATCGTGGAATATCTCGTTTCCGGGTCTGTGAGTACCCTGCTGACGTAATAAATTGGAGTTTGGACTCCATTTCTCTCCACCAGTAATACCGACCCTACTGCCTTATCCGAAGAAGATAAGTACAGTATAAGTGGCTCTTTTTCAAACGGTGCAGTCAGGGTGGGGAGCTCGATCAAACATTCTTTCATTTGCTGAAAAGCTTTCTCTGCCTCGAGGGTCCATTTGAACTCTTGTTTCTTCACACAATTGCGCAGAGTGCTGATAAAAGGGTACGACTTCGCGGCGTGTTTTGATAGAAAGCGGTTAAGCACGGCCAGGCGGCCGGCCAACCGTTGCATCTCTTTGATTGTTCGCGGCGATGGCATTCGCTCTATTGCCTGGACTTTTTCTGGATTCACTTTAAAGCCGCCGTTTGTGACTATGAAGCCTAAAAACTTCCCTTATTCCATGCCAAAAGAACACTTGGCTGGATTCAACTTCATATTACACTGCGCAATGAATTGAACGTTTTTTCGATGTCCCAAAAAAGCCGCGCAAACCTCCATCAAGGTTGCGCGTGGAACCATACTCCTTATTCAATAAACTTCCTACCATGAGCCTTGCGCGAGTTACACCATCTCCTGCTCTACGTCGCGCGAGGGTTAGCCGACAAGAAGCTCCGATAACAGCACTTAGCATACTGAAGGAGCACACAGTCACCCCAAACCCCGCGCAGGTCAGTTACATGCTTAGCAAGAATCACACAAGGAAGCAGCGCAAAGCTGCTCCAGGTAGTACACAAGGTACAAGTGGCAGGTAAAAAGAGCCAATGACCATCCAGCAGGCTCTGTTCAATCGTGCGCCACGATCGTCTGGCGAGAAGTACTTAAGGACGCCTACGTGGCACCAATCAGAGGACGGAGACATCTGTCCCACGATCTCCACTTGTCTGCTGATGGTAGAAGGACGACAGGGCCGACAACAATGACACGTGGCTCCAATCAAGGCGCGCCAGCGCCGAAGAGCTTCTAAAAGCCACTAAACGGTCGACACCAGTGAGACAAAGAGCATATCCATTATGTTGTCAATTACCGGCCCAAGGCCCATCAGCCCATATCCTCTTACACCTCTCCGACTATAAATAGAGACCTCACTCCACAGGTTAAACATTCTACTCTCACTCTTAACACTTAATTATCCTCCCAAAGCAGTCGCTTATTCTCACGTCGGAGCCCGGTTAAGAGGGAAACCCCCACATTCCCCTCTTGACGAGTGACGGTGTTCTGTTTTGCAGGATTAAACATCAAATCGGAGCTCAGACAATTCATTAGAAGATTAACCACTATGGTAGAAACATAAACCAAACTGATTAGTTGCCTAATTAGTTCAGTGTTTCTTCAGCAATACTAGCAATTATTAACATTAATACCAAACTAAGCAATACCACAGGTCCACAACCATTGCTTTCTACCTTTGTTTTCAGCACCGGACCGAACGTCGAACATCTGGTAGGACCGGTTCGACCGGATGTGAGAACCGAATGACATCCTAAATAATATAAAAATAAGTAAGGTAAAATGAGATTTTTTTTAATCAAATTCCAGTTCGACCCCTTGAAATCTCGGTCCGATCTCCCGCTTTTCCGGTCGGACGGGACAGGACCTCCCGGTTCTCATCCATGAGGTCCGATAGCCTGAGATGGACCAGCCAAGGCCCCGGTTGATCAGCTGGTCCGGGTCTGAAAACACTGCCAGCCATCTCTGAATTAATTAAAATCGTTATGTATCATATTAGCAATTAATATTTACCATTCCGAGAATATAATTGGCCTCTATGTTGCCAGCGTTGACACACAGTTTCAAAAATTTATGAGCCTCCTCACACCAATTTTTGGCTCTTACAGCAAGAGCTTTTGAACATGATTTTGATAAAACAAATGGATGAAGGCCTAATTTATTCAGCCTCTTACATCTGAAAACAAGAAAATCCAAAAAAAATGAAACAGGTGTTTCTTTAGAATTCATCTCTCAAAAAAGTAAAAAAAAAATAGTATAAATTAAATTACTTAAACGTACGTATGTAAAACAGCTATGAAATCAGATGGAGAAGAGGCTGTAGAACTGAGCTTGCAAAGGATAAATATAACAATATCAGCATGCAATGATTCAAACAGATCTGATTGTGTTTTTCCATGCTGAAGAGGTGCCTCATTTCTTAGCTTCTTCATGGGCAAAATCTCATGAATGATGAATCTCTGTTTCTGTTGCTAAAAAAAAGAAATTAAGAATGCTTTATCTCGTTCGACGTAGAGATTTATGAATAAAACTGATTTTTTTTTCTTTAAGAAATATTGAGAGGTGTGTATCTCGAAACGGTTGATTCTTTTGTTTCTTGCCTAAGAAGTACTTTTTGAAATGGAGAAAATTATCCATTCCACCATATTTTCACCCTAAATTACACTAAAAAACATTATATTTTCTCTCTCATTTTCAATTAAATAATATTTTTTATACCTTTATCATTACCTTTTCTCTCTCACTCACTCACAACCACTTTCCAAATATATTAAAAAATTATAGAGGGTGAACAGTGTCCCCAAATATACAGATGAACAGTAACATTTTCTCTCTCCTCCACTCACAACCACTTTTTATACTTTTTACATTATAAAAACCCCACACACATTATTTCATGGAATGAATGTGAATGCTCTAAAGTATAAAGAAGAAACAAATGGCTTTTATAGTTGATATAAAGATTTATGTAAAACTGAAGATACTATGATGCTATTATTAACTACAGGAGCCCACGTACTATGAAAAAAAAAAGTAAGTGAATAAAGGAAAAGTATCAATCTATTTATTGATTTTCGGGAGAGATCTTGGTGAAGGTAGTAATCGAGCCTTTAATCCCGAGTTCGAACGTGACATGTGACGAAGGAAACCGGATGTGCATCAGGGGACACGGTCTCATAACGGTCGAGGAGTCGACCTTGGACATAGCATCGAACAGGATGAGTTTACATGTGAGATTTTTTGCCGTTAAAAAAATCTCTTTATTTATGTTAGTATTGGTTAACTTTATTTATTTTAGTATTAGTTAACAGTTAAGTTAACCATATATATATATTAAATCTCCCAACATTCGTGAATAATTCACATCTTAAAAAAGTTAAATTACCCGTATGTAGTTTATTAAACTAACATATTTCATTATTTATATTCTAAAAGTGGGGTGTATTAGTTTGGTATTCAGATCAACGCATTTTTACACTTCTGGCACAAATATTAATTTATTAGACTTCTGATGACATAGATAGTAGTTATATATATATATATATATATATATATATATATATATATATAGAAACCACTTTTATTGAGAAAACCCGGGAAACTCAAAGCTCCGGACTTTTTTTTTGAAAAAATTACCACACGTAATATACATGTTTTTAAGAGTTTTGGGCAAAAAAAAATCGAAAAAGCGCCGAGTAGATATTTTAAAAAAAAAAATAAACAAGTTTTGGTGTAACATATGTTCAGCAAATGTAACATATGTTACACCAAAACTTGTTTATTTTTTTAAAAATATCTACTCGGCGCTTTTTCGATTTTTTTTGTCCAAAACTCTTAAAAACATGTATATTACGTGTGTTAATTTTTTCAAAAAAAAAAAAGTCGGGAGCTTAGAGTTTCCCAGGTTTTCTCAATAAAAGTGGTTTTCTTTTTATCTTTAGCCTATATATATATATATATATATATATATATATATATATATATAGATTAAGTATAATGTACAAAAAGCCTAAACGTACGTTAACGTACGCGACAGGATTACAACGTGCGTGATTAACATACAACGTGCGTGATTTGTATAACAAAGGCTCCCATGCGTGATTTATTAGGGTTCCATGCGTGATTTGTGACTCCCATGCGTTATTATAAAAAAAAAAAACTGTTCCATGCGTGATTACATACCTGATCGGATGGTTACTGGCGTCGCGTATGTTAATGTACGATAAGGCTTTTTGTATGTTAACCTTTCTATATATATATATATATATACACCTATATATATATAGGGAGCCGCCATAATGAAAACCACATCGAGTTGTAAGAACCGCGAGAACTACACCCCACGGAGCGCCGTTCGCCATGATTTTTTTTTATAAGTAGATGTGTATATTATAAACACAGCCGTAAAAAATCATGGCGAACGGCGCTCCGTGGGGTGTAGTTTTTTACACCACAAGTTTGGTGAAAAAAAAGAAAAAAGAAAAAAAATTAAAAAACACCAAACTTGTGGTGTAAAAAACTACACCCCACGGAGCGCCGTTCGCCATGATTTTTTACGGCTGTGTTTATAATACACACATCTACTTGTAAAAAAAATCATGGCGAACGGCGCTCCGTGGGGTGTAGTTCTCGCGGTTCTTACAACTCGGGGTGGTTTTCATTCTAGCTGCCCCCTATATATATATATATATATATATATATATATATATATATATATATATATATATATATATATATATAGGGAGCCGCTAAAATAAAAACCACTCCCAGTTGTAAGAACCGTGAGAACCACTCTCCACCAATCAGGCTTTGCCATGTATACACTAATATATTATATCCTAAAGGGTATTTTGGTCTTTTACTCCTTCTTCTGTCATTTGTGTCATATGTCTCTGCCTCTTTAAAAGCTTACACTCCATCACCATCAAAATTCAAAAACCCTATTCTCTTTCATCTCTCATCCAAAATTCAAACCTGCAACCCACAAAAAAAACTCTCATCTTTCTCATTCCTCTCCAAACGGAGAACACTCATGGGAGGAGCTGGAGCTCACCGACCTCCTTTTTCATCACATCTCTCTCTCTCTCTCTTCAACTTTAAACCCTCATCTCACCTCTCTCTCTCTTCAAATCTAAATCCCTCATCTCACCTCTCTCTTTCTCTTCAAAATTCAACACCATACATGTTACTGTAAAGATGAAACTGGGTTCTAGCAGGTTGATGTTTCAAGCAGGAAAGAGAAGGAGACCGGCGTAGTAGTCCGGTGGTGAGGAGGTGGTTGGTCCGCGGCGGAAGACGATGGTGGGAGGTGGTTGGTCGGCGGCGGTAGACGGCGGTGCCGGTTGATGTTTCAAGCATGTTGATGTTTCAAGCAAAAAACCCTTGTTTACGTTCAGATCTAATCTCCCCCTAAACCCTTGTTTATGTTCAGATCTAATCTCTCCTAAACAAAAACCAGATCTGATGGAGAACCCCCAAACCAAATCTGGAGATTGGGAACAACTTCGGACCTCATCGTACCAACTCCGGCCCTCATCACACCACTCCGGCCACCTCCGCTAACGAAGACCCCTGTCTCCGGCGAAACCTGGGTTGGCTTATTTTACCCATTTATTAAATTTTTTTACTTTCTTTCTTGCTTTTTCTAGTTGTGATAATGTTAGTGTAATTTTGGTTTTAGGTTTTACATACCTATTGGTTCTGCTTGTTTTGAGGCATTTAGGGGTATTGTTTATGATGCTGTAACAAATAGAGACATGTGGTGGTTTTTGTTTTTTTTTTCTTTTTGGCAACATTAAATCTTAGTTCGGTTGAATGAACTTTTAGGGGTATGGTTTAAAATAACAAATAGATACATCTGTTTCGATGCTTTGGTTTTGTTGATTTTATTAGTCTCCTAGAGTTGGCTTATTTTACCCATTTATTACAAATTTGTATTTATCTTTTTTACAAATTTGTGTACTCGTTGTATGTTGTAGTTGTAAATAATGATTTTGTATTTGTAAAAGTCGATGTAAGAGTATTTCACATTCGATGTAAAAATATCTTTTACATTCGAATATAAAAATGTATTGTAAAAATGTTACACTAGAAATACGATGTAAAAACAATGTAAAATATTTTACGTAAAACGTAAAAAGTTTTTAACGTAAAACGTAAAAAGTTTTTAACGTAAAACGTAAAAAGTTTTTAACGTAAAACGTAAATATTTTAACGTAAAACTTAAAAAATTTTAAGTAAAACGTAAACTTTTTAACGTAAAACGTAAAAAGTTTAACATAAAATGTAAACTTTTTAACTTAAAACGTAAAACGTTTTTAACGTAAAACGTAAAAAGTTTAACGTAAAACGTAAAAATTTTAACGTAAACCGTAAACCGTAAACTTTTTAACGTAAAACGTAAAAAAAATTTTGTAAAAAAAAAAATAAACCGTAAACTTTTTGACGTAAACCGTAAACTTTTTAACGTAAAAAGTAAAAAGTTTTAGGTAAAACGTAAATTTTTTTTTACTAAAACGTAAAAAACGTCAATGTAAAAACGTAAAACGTAAAAATTTAATGTAAATCGGAAA